>NW_026948519.1:32500-83603 GCF_035770615.1 Melospiza melodia melodia
ATCATTATCATTATATTAACCATAATTATTAATGCATTACTATTACTAATAAATTATTACATTATATTATTGATTGATATTGCAGCACTATTGTTATTATTGTTATTGCTTTATTATTACTATTGCTTTATTATTAGCACTGCTTTATTATTAGCATTATAATTATTATAACTATTAATGAACTATTATAAATATTATCATTATAATAATCATAATAATCATTATCATAATAATTGTAAAAATAATAATTATTAATGAAATATTATCACTAGCATCATCATTATTGTTATCATTACCATTGTTATTCTTGCACCACTACAATATTATTAAAATTATTATTCTCATTATTATTGCACTATTACTAATAAGGGCATTGTATTATTATTATTATTGTAATTACTATTACTATTAATGAAAAATTATTATAACCATATCAGTGTAATAACTGTGATTATCATCATAATTACTATTATTATTGCTGCTTTATTATTATTCCACTATTATTACCATTACTGCTAATTTAATGTTACTATTTTTGTTGATGCTTTATCATCATTATTATTATCACTATCACTATCATAATCATTAATATTATCATTATCATTATATTAACAATTATTATTAATGCATTACTATTACTAATAAATTATTATTACATTATATTATTGATTAATATTGCAGCACTATTGTTATTATTGTTATTGCTTTAATATTAGTATTGCTTTATTATTAGTATTATAATTACTCTAATTATGAATGAATTATTATAAATATCATTATCATAATAATCATTATAATAATTGTAAAAATAATAATTATTAATGAAATATTATTATCACTATCATCATCATTATTGTTATCATTACCATTGTTATTCTTGCGCCACCACATTATTATTAAAATTATTATTATTGCATTATTATTATTATATTATTATTGGCATATTATTATTATAATCATTATTATAATTACAATTGCTAATAATGAAAAATTATTATAACCATATCAGTGTAATAACGGTGATTATCATCATAATTACTATTATTATTATTTATTAGTATTATTACTATTGTTAATAATGATCTATTACTACTAATGCAATATAAGTAGTATTATCACTAACATCATTATCATTATTATTGCATTATTATTATTAACGCTATGTTATTATTATCATTATCCCTATTATAATCATTATTTTAGCAATATTAGTACTCTATTATTATCATTATCATCATTGTAATTACTATTACTAATAATGAAATATTATTATCATCATTATCATTATGATTACTATTATTATTATTGCTATCGTTAAAAATGCTTTATGATTATTAATGCTATATTAGTATTATTGTTATCACTATTCTTATTACTATTATTTTTTAATTATTTTTATTTTCATTTTTCTCCCAATTTAGACACCGTTGAGAGCAAATCCTACATTTTCTACGAATTCCGATTTTCCAACGTGAGTCACAAACATTTGCCTTTAAATAGAATTTCATTATTGTTGATTTAACAATATTGTTAATTATTCATTGTATTACAACTGTTATTTCATTACATCATTATATTCCATTCTGTTATGTTATGTTATATTACAATATATTACATTACATTACATTACATTACAATACATTAAATTACATTACATAACAGTTCTATATATTTTATTTATTTATTTACACATTTATATTTATTAATTTACTAATATATTTATTTTATTATATTGTATTATATTGTATAATATAGTAATATATTATATTGCACGCTATTACATTACATTACATTACATTTTCTTATATTATTATTTTAAATATTCATATATTTAATGTTTATATTCATACTTTATTTATACTAATATATTACAATATATTATACATTATAATATATTCCATTCTAATATACCCTACTATATTTTATCCTCTAATATTAAATTATCATATATTCTATCATATAATATCCTTTTATATCCTATATTTACATACATTTATATATTGTTATATTACTATTTATTTATTTCTATGTTTAGATATTTTTATATTTATATTTATAGATTTACTATTCTAATCCATTCCATTCCATTCCATTAATGTTTATATATTTTTATGTTTATATTAATACTTTTTTCTACTTATATATTACATTATATTCTAATATTTTCTAATATTTTCTCATATTTTCTAATATTTTCTAATATAATATAATATAATATAATATAATATAATATAATATAATATAATATAATATAATATAATATAATATAATATAATATAATATAATATAATATAATATAATATAATATAATACAATATAATATATTTTATAATATATCCTAATATTGTATTCTCACATATTAAATTATCATATATTTTATCATATCATGTCCTTTTATATCCTATATTTATATACATTTATATATTGTTGTATTTGTATTGATATATTTATATGTTTAGATATTTTTATATTTATATTCATAGATTTACTATTCTATTCTATTCCATTCCATTCCATTCCATTCCATTGTATATTATATTATATTATATTATATTCGGTTATATTATGTAATATTCTATTATATTATATTCTATTATATTATATTATATTATATTATATTAATGTTCATATATTTTTATGTTTATATTCCTACTTTTTTCTACTTACATATTACATTATATTATATTCTAATATAATATAAAATACAATACAATGTAGTGGAATGGAATAGAATAGAAATATATAAATATAAATATATCTAAAGATATAAATATATAAATATAAATATAACAATATATAAATATATATAAATATAGGATATAAAAGGATATTTTATGATAAAATACATGATCATTTAATATAAGAGGATACATTATTAGGATATATTATATATTATATTATATTACATTATATTACATTACATTATATTACAATATATAACATTGCATTATCTTATATTATATTATATTGCACTATATTATATTATAATATATTATAATATATTATGTTACATTATATTACAATATATTACATTACACTATATTATATTATATTGCACTATATTATATTATAATATATTATATTACATTATATTACATTATGTTATATTATATTACATTACATTATATTATATTATATTAAGTTATATTGCAATATATTACATTACATTATTTTGTATTATATTAGATTAGATTACATTACATTACATTGTATTACATTATATTGTATTATATTATATTAATTTCCCCCCAGAACGTTCTGGAACTTTCCGTCACTCACAACAATTACTCCGACCCCCACGGGTTGGAGTTCCAGCGGCTGCGGGTGCTGGGGCTGCCGCGAGCACCAATCAGCTTCGACGTTACTACCGAGGGCGCCGAGGTCTCGTCCAATCACAGCCTGAGCTACGACGCCGGCACCGAGGTGGGGGAATGGCGGCGATTTCGTGGGAAATTTGGCGAATTGGGAAATTGAGAATTGGAAAAATTCAAAATTTGTAAAAAATTCCAAATTGGAAAATTTTCCAAATTTGGAAATTTGATGATTGGAAATTGGGAACTTGCAAAATTGGGAAGTTTGGAGATGTGGAATTCGGGAAAATTTCAATTGGAAATTGGATTGTTTCATTAATTAATTGTTAATTATCTCTCTCCCGTAGGTGAGATATTAGGGTTTTTTTATTATATTATAATTACTATAATTAATTTATATTTTATATAAATCAATATATATTAATTATATATAAAAATAATTATATCTATACTTTTATATAAATTAATAATTAATATAATAATTATTATATTTTTATGTATATAAATAAATATATATATAATAATTAAATATATATAGAAAATATATGTATATATATATATAAAAAAATTATTATATTTAATATAATAATCATGAATTAATTAACAGTTATCTCTCTCCCGTAGGTGAGATATTAGGGTTTTTAAATTATAATATAATTATTATAATTAATTATATGTTTTTATATTATTTAATATATATATTAATTATATATATAAATAATTTGGTATAAATTAATAATTAATATAATTAATATTATATTTTATGTATCTTTATGTATATAATTAATAAATATATATAATATAATATAATATAATATAATATAATATAATATAATATAATATAATATAATATAATATAATATAATATAATATAATATAATATAATATAGTATAATATAATATAATATAATATAATATAATATAATATAATATAATATAATATAATATAATATAATAATTATATATGATACAAATATATAAGATATAAAATTATATATATTATATATAATAATACATATTATATATTATATATTATATATTATATATTATGTATTATATATTATATATATTATTATTATAATATATGTAGTTTTCTATTATATTATATATATTATATATAATATGTAATATATATAAACCACATAATATAATATCGAATTATTGAATCATTAAAAATATACAAAATATATATCCATATAAATGATTATTATAATAAATATAACAATAATGAATTAATTAACAATGAATTAATTAACAATTATTTCCCGCAGGTGGCCGAGGTCTGGGGGCTGCGGCTGCGGCTGGGCCGGTCCCACGCCCTGCGCTGGACGCTGGGCACGCGCGAGAGCGACAGATTCGACTGCCACCCCTGGGACGGGGCCAGCCCCGAGAGCTGCGCCCGTCTCGGCTGCATCTGGAACGTAATTAACTCATTAATTAATTAATGTTAATATCAATATTTATACAGTGCTTAATATGCGATCGTTTTGGGAAAAAGTTCATGTTCAATTGGATAATTGTTAATTGGGTCCCTTCGACTGCCACCCCTGGGACGGGGCCAGCCCCGAGAGCTGCGCCCGTCTCGGCTGCATCTGGAACGTAATTAACACCTTAATTAATCAATGTTAATAGCAATATTTATACAGTGCTTAATATGGGATAGTTTTGTATACAAATTCCTATTGAATTGGATAATGGTTAATTGGGTCCCTTCGACTGCCGCCCCTGGGACGGGGCCAGCCCCGAGAGCTGCCTCAGCCAGGGCTGCATCTGGAACGTAATTAACTCATTAATTAATTAATTAACACAGCACTGATTAGCTCTGAAATCGGTAATATCAATATTAGTGATTGGATAATTGTTAATTGGGTCCCTTCGACTGCCACCCCTGGGACGGGGCCAGCCCCGACAGCTGCCTCTGCCAGGGCTGCATCTGGAACGTAATTAACTCATTAATTAATTAATTAACACAGCACTGATTAGCTCTGAAATCGGTAATATCAATATTAGTGATTGGATAATGGTTAATTGGGTCCCTTCGACTGCCGCAACTGGGACGGGGCCAGCCCGGAGAGCTGCGCCCGCCTCGGCTGTGTCTGGAACATAATTAACGCCTTAATTAATTAATTAACACGGCACTGATTAGCTCTGAAATCGGTAACATCAATATATGGAAAATATTTAATTTTTGAATAATTGTTTTGTGAAAAAATTCATATTGAATGGAATAATTGTTAGGTCAATTGACAAATTGATTTAGCTCTTTAAAGGATAGATTTTAAAATTATTAATATTATAATAATTTATTGAATTAGTATAATTGAATTATATTTAAATTATTCAATAGTAATTATTCATATATATGCTATGTATTAATGTAGTATAATATAAAATAATATAATGTAAAATAAAATTTTGTATATTATACAAATATAGTTGTATAGTATATACACTAATAAAAAAAATTGGATTATATTTTATAATATATAAATATAATTGTATAATATATACACTAATAAAAAAATGGATAATATTTTACAATATAATAGGATATAATAATAAAAAAAGAAAAAATTAAGTAATATAATATAATATAATATAATATAATATAATATAATATAATATAATATAATATAATATAATGCTTTTAATGAATGCGTTTTAATTATTAAGAATATAAAATTTGATTTAATTGTTTTAATTTATTTTTATTTGAGTTATTTATTACATTAATTAATGTAGCAGTATGTAATATATAATAATATATATAATGTAATGTAATGTAATACAGCAAAGTAAAATAAAACAGAATAAAACAGAATGAAATAAAATAAAATAAAATAAAATAAAATAAAATAAAATAAAATAAAATAAAATAAAATAAAATAAAATAAAATAAAATAGAAAAATAAATGGAATATATATTAATAAACATGGTATATATGATACATTATAATTATGTAATCTAGTAATCATAATAATGCATTATTTAATATTAATATATTATATTCAAATAATTTTGTTATTAATACATATATAGTTTAGTGATCATTCCTGAAATTTATTGATTTTATATTTTTAAACAAAAATGGTACAATTAATTTACAAGCTCATTTAATAGGATATTTCAATATTTGAAAGCAAAAATTATTTTAAAAATTGTAATAAAATTGAGGATTAATGATAAACTATTGAGTGAATCAATAATTTTTAACCGTAATTTTAATTTTTTTTTTTATTTATCCCTTTCTGGGCTAAGAAATGATTTTTTGCTGATTAAAAAATGACGCTTTTGAGATTAAAAAATTACTCTTTGTGGCGACATTTTTTGGGATAAAAATTTACATTTTCGGGATTTAAAAAGGACATTTTTGGGATTGATACAAGAGATTTAGGAATTCAAAGCGTGACCTTTTTGGGGTAATAAAATGACTTTTTTGTGATGATGTTTTTGGGATAAAAACCCAGAAATTTGGATAAACGATTCCTAAAAATGTTCTGTAATTTTAGGAAACCACGTCGGCGGAGCGCGTCCCCTTCTGTCACCACGCCGGCCTCGAGAGCGGCTACGGCGCCTCCAACATCCGCTACGGCGACAGCGGCGTCACCGCTGACGTCATCCTGGGACGCCCCGCCCACCGCGGGACAGGCCACGCCCACCAGGGTCACAGCCCCGCCCACCAGAGCCAGAGCTCCGCCCACAGCAGCACAAGGGACACCGATGAAAGCACAGGACCCATGGACCAGGATGACACAGGCTCCGCCCACCGCGGGACAGGCCACGCCCACCAGAGACAAAGCTCCGCCCACAGCAGCGCAAGCGACACCGATGAAAGCACAGGACCCATTGACAACACAGGCCACGCCCACCAGAGCCAAAGCTCCGCCCACAGCAGCGCAAGCGACACCTATGAAAGCACAGGACCCATGGTACATGATGACACAGGCTCCGCCTACCAGAGCCAAAGCTCCGCCCACCGCAGCACAATAGACACCAATGGTAGCACAGGCTCCGCCCACCGCAGCGCAATTGACTCCAATGGCAGCACAGGCTCCGCCCATCAGAGCCAAAGCTCCGCCCACCGCAGCACAATTGACTCCAATGGCAGCACAGGCTCCGCCCACCAGGGACAAAGCCCCACCCACCAGAGCCAAAGCTCCGCCCACCACAGCGCAATTGACACCAATGGCAGCACAGGCTCCGCCCACCGCAGCGCAATTGACTCCAATGGCAGCACAGGCTCCGCCCACCAGAGCCAAAGCTCCGCCCACCAAAGCCAAAGCTCCGCCCACCAAAGCCAAAGCTCCGCCCACCGCAGCACAATTGACACCAATGGCAGCACAGGCTCCGCCCACCAGAGCCAAAGCTCTGCCCACCAGAGCCAAAGCTCCGCCCATCAGAGCCAAAGCTCCGCCCACAGCAGCACAATTGACTCCAATGGCAGCACAGGCTCCGCCCACCAGAGCCAAAGCTCCGCCCACCAAAGCCAAAGCTCCGCCCACCAAAGCCAAAGCTCCGCCCACCGCAGCACAATTGACACCAATGGCAGCACAGGCTCCGCCCACCAGAGCCAAAGCTCTGCCCACCAGAGCCAAAGCTCCGCCCATCAGAGCCAAAGCTCCGCCCACAGCAGCACAATTGACACCAATGGCAGCACAGGCTCCGCCCACCTAAGCCAAAGCTCCGCCCACCGCAGCACAATTGACACCAATGGCAGCACAGGCCCCGCCCACCAGAGCCAAAGCTCCGCCCATCAGAGCCGAAGCTCCGCCCACCGCAGCACAATTGACTCCAATGGCAGCACAGGCTCCGCCCACCAGAGCCAAAGCTCCGCCCACCCCCGGGGCATGCAGCCAATCGAGCGGCTGCGGCTGGAGGTCACCTACCACACCGATCACCTGCTGCAGTTCAAGGTTGGGAATTAGCTCATTAATTATTCATTCTTCAGTTATGGATTAATTAGCTCATTAATCACTCATTATTACATACCTATTATAAATAAGAATTGTTAAATTATTCTTTATTAACTAGCACAGTAATGTAATAATTATTAAGGTTGGTCATTCGCTCATTAATTATTCATTCTTCAGTTATGGATTAATTAGCTCATTAATCACTCATTATTACATACCTATTATAAATAAGAATTGTTAAATTATTCTTTATTAACTAGCACAGTAATGTAATAATTATTAATACAGTATTTTTATAATTGTTAATTTCTAATATTGTTAATCAAGTAATTAACTGTTAATTTGGATGGCCGCCTAATGACAGTAATAATGTAAAAATCATTAATTATCAATTAATTATTATTAATTATTTCAGGTTTTTGACCCCTCCGTTGGCCGTTTCGAGGTGCCGGTGCCGCTGTTCCTGCCGGCATACCCAGAGCCGCCTAATGATAATAATAATTTAAAAATCATTAATTAATATTTAATTTTTGTTAATTTTTTCAGGTTTTTGACCCCTCCGTTGGCCGTTTCGAGGTGGCCACGCCCCAGAGCCGCCTAATGATAATAATAATTTAAAAATCATTAATTAATATTTAATTTTTGTTAATTTTTTCAGGTTTTTGACCCCTCCGTTCGCCGTTTCGAGGTGGCCACGCCCCAGAGCCGCCTAATGATAATAATAATTTAAAAATCATTAATTAATATTTAATTTTTGTTAATTATTTCAGATTTTTGACCCCTCCGTTCGCCGTTTCGAGGCACCGGTGCCGCTGTTCCTGCCGGCCACGCCCATGGCCACGCCTAATGCTAATAATCATTTAAAAATCATTAATTAATATTTAATTTTTATTAATTATTTCAGATTTATGACCCCTCCGTTGGCCGTTTCGAGGTGCCGGTGCCGCTGTTCCTGCCAGGACATACTCCAGAGCCGCCTAATGCTAATAATCATTTGAAAATCATTGATAATTAATTAATATTATTAATTATTTCAGATTTTTGACCCCTCCGTTGGCCGTTTCGAGGTGCCGGTGCCGCTGTTCCTGCCGGCCACGCCCACGGCCACGCCCCGCAGCCGCCTCTACGACGTCGAGGTCTCTGATTGGCCCTTCGGGATCCGCGTGCGGCGCCGCAGCTCCGGCGCCGTCATGTGAGCCCCTCATTTGCATCTCATTTGCATGCTCATTTGCATATCCCTTCATTTATTTTTTGCTATTTATCCACGTTTTTTTTTGGAATTGAAATTTGATTTTTTTGGATTATTTTATCTTGGTTTTAGCTGTTCAAAAATTTTAAAAAGAAATTTCAATTTTTTTTTGCTGGATTTTGCCCAATTTCAACCAATTTCCCCATTTTTTTATCAATTTTTCCCGATTTTTCCTTTTTTTTTCCAAAGTTCCCCAATTTCCTGCAATTTCACCCGATTTTACCCAGCTACCCCAAATTTTGCCCGTTTTTGCTCACTTTTTACCCGATTTTCCTCAATTTTCCATTTTTTCCTACCAATTTCACCCAATTTATTCAATTTCTCCAATTTCCTCAATTTGCCCAAATTTATCCAACTTTGCCCCAATTTTACCCATTCACTCAACATTTCACCAAACTCACCCTAATCTCAACCTCAAAGTTTTCCAAATTTCACCCAGTTTGCCCAATTTTCATCTTTTACCCAAATAAGGAATTTTCCCCAATTTTCCTTTTTTATTCAAATTTCTCCAAATTTCACCCAATTTTCCTCGATTTTCCCCAATTCGGCCCATTTTCCCCCAAAATTCCTGAATTTCCTCATTTTTACCCACTTTACAAACTTTTTACCCAATTTTGCCCAATTTCACTCAACGTTACCCAATTGATTCCATTTTACTCAATTTCTACCCAATTTTACCCAATTTTCCTCAATTTTACCCAATTTTACCCAATTTTCCTCAATTTTACCCAATTTTATCAACTATTCCCCAATTTTAATCAATTTCGCCCAATTTGCCCAATTCACTCACATACCCTTACCCAATTTTCACACATTTATCACCCATTTTTCCAATTCTTCCCCAATTTTACCCAATTTTTCTCAGTTGGTCTCCACTTTTACCTCAATTTCCCCCAATTTTGCCCAATTTTACACAATTTCACCCGGTTTGCTCCAATTTTCAGTCATTTTTACCAGTTTTCCCCAATTTTCCCCAATTTTTACCAAATTAATCCCAATTTCACCCATTTTTACACGATTTTCCCAATTCCACCCACTTTTAAAATCTTTCCTCAATTTCCCCAATTTTTACTCACTTTTACGCAAATAAGGAATTTTCCCCAATTTTTCCTTTTTTTACACAAATTTCCCCCAATTTCACCCAATTTTGATGCAATTTTACCCAATTTTTACCGACTTTTTACCCAATTTTGCCCAATTTGAACTGATTTCACTCAACGTTACCCAATTTCTTTCCATTTTAATTCATTTTCTACCCAATTTATCCACTTTCCCCAATTTTCCCCAATTTTCCCCAATTTTAACAATTTTCATTCCACATTACTCCATCTTACCCAATTTTTACCAAATTGTACTCAATTTTTCCAAATTTTAACCAAATTTTCCACAATTTCACCCATTTTCTCAAACTTTCCATTTTTTTAACCAATTTTCCCCACTTTCCTTCCCCAATTTCCCCACTTTTACTCTATTTCCACTCTTTTCCCAAATGTCACCAAATTTTACCCAATTTTTCCCAATTTTACTCACTTTTTGCCCAATGTTTCTCAATTCTACTAATTTTTACTTAATTTTCCTCAATTTCCCCAATTTTTACCCAAATTTCAACCAATTTTCCCCAATCTTTTTTACTTTTACCAGGATAAGGAATTTTCCCCAATTTTTCCTTATTTTTACCCAAATTTCACCCAATTTCCTGCTAAGTTTTCCCCAATTTCACCCAATTTTCACGCAATTTTTACTGATTTTTTTACCAAAATTTCCACCAAATTTTCCCCAATTTTCATGCAATTTTTACTGATTTTTTAAACGAAAATTTCCACCAAATTTCACCCAATTTTCATGCAATTTTTACTGATTTTTTAAACGAAAATTTCCACCAAATTTTCCCCAATTTTCATGCAATTTTTACTGATTTTTTAAACGAAAATTTCCACCAAATTTTCCCCAATTTTCATGCAATTTTTACTGATTTTTTAAACGAAAATTTCCACCAAATTTCACCCAATTTTTATGCAATTTTACTGATTTTTTTACCAAAATTTCCACCAAATTTTCCCCAATTTTCATGCAATTTTTACTGATTTTTTAAACGAAAATTTCCACCAAATTTCACCCAATTTTCATGCAATTTTTACTGATTTTTTTACCAAAATTTCCACCAAATTTCCCCAATTTTCATGCAATTTTTACTGATTTTTTAAACGAAAATTTCCACCAAATTTCACCCAATTTTTATGCAATTTTACTGATTTT
Source organism: Melospiza melodia melodia (assembly GCF_035770615.1). NCBI lineage: Eukaryota > Metazoa > Chordata > Aves > Passeriformes > Passerellidae > Melospiza > Melospiza melodia. The sequence continues at coordinate 44,231 of NW_026948519.1, forward strand.
TTTACCAAAATTTCCACCAAATTTTCCCCAATTTTCATGCAATTTTTACTGATTTTTTAAACGAAAATTTCCACCAAATTTCACCCAATTTTCATGCAATTTTTACTGATTTTTTTACCAAAATTTCCACCAAATTTTCCCCAATTTTCATGCAATTTTTACTGATTTTTTAAACGAAAATTTCCACCAAATTTCACCCAGTTTTAATGCAATTTTTACTGATTTTTTTACCAAAATTTCCACCAAATTTTCCCCAATTTTCATGCAATTTTTACTGATTTTTTAAACGAAAATTTCCACCAAATTTCACCCAATTTTCATGCAATTTTTACTGATTTTTTTACCAAAATTTCCACCAAATTTTCCCCAATTTTTATGCAATTTTTACCGAATTTTCACCTAAAATTTAATATTTTTTTCCCCAATTTCACCAATTTCTCTGTTTTCCGCCCCGATCCCAGCTGGGACTCGCAGCTGCCGACGTTCGCCTTCTCGGATCAGTTCCTGCAGATCTCCACGCGCCTCCCGGCCCCGTTCGTTTACGGCTTCGGCGAGAGCGAGCGCGGAACGTTCCGGCACGACCTCGGCTGGCACAGCTGGGGGATGTTCGCCCGCGACCAGCCGCCCGGCGTGAGCGCGACACGAGGGGATTTGGGGTGAAAAACGGGGAAATTGGGGAAATTGTCGCGTCAGCCGCCCGGCGGGAGTACGGAATGTGGGTTTGGGGTGAAAAATGGGGAAATTGGGGAAATTGTCGTGTCAGCCGCCCGGCGTGAGCGCGACACGAGGGGGTTTGGGGTGAAAAACGGGGAAATTGGGGAAATTGTCGTGTCAGCCGCCCGGCGTGAGCGCAACACGAGGGGATTTGGGGTGGAAAATGGGGAAATTGGGGAAATTGTCGCGTCAGCCGCCCGGCGGGAGCGCAACACGAGGGGATTTGGGGTGAAAAATGGGGAAATTGGGGAAATTGTCGTGTCAGCCGCCCGGCGGGAGCGCAACATGAGGGGATTTGGGGTGAAAAATGGGGAAATTGGGGAAATCGTCGTGTCAGCCGCCCGGCGGGAGTCCGGAATGTGGGTTTGGGGTGAAAAATGGGGAAATTGGGGAAATTGTCGTGTCAGCCGCCCGGCGAGAGCACAGAATGAGGGGATTTGGGGTGAAAAATGGGGAAATTGGGGAAATTGTCGCGTCAGCCGCCCGGCGTGAGCGCGACACGAGGGGATTTGGGGTGGAAAAGGGGGAAATTGGGGAAATTGTCGTGTCAGCCGCCCGGCGGGAGCGCGGGATGGGGCTTTGGGGTGAAAAATGGGGAAATTGGGGAAATTTTGGAATTATTGCTCAAGATGAGCCAATGCAACTCAACCCAAGCCAACCAAACCCAACTCAACCCAACCCATTCAATCCAATCCAACCAAAATGAACTCAACCCAACTGAACCCAACCAACCCAACTCAACCCAATAAACTCAACCCAATAAACTCAACCCAACCAACCCAACCCAACTCAACTCAACCCAACCCAACCCAACCCATCCCAACCCAAGCAACCCAACTCAATCCAATAAACTCAACCCAACCAACCCAACCCAACTCAACCCAACTCAACTCAACCAAACCAACTCAACTCAACCCAACCCAACCCAACCAACCCAACCCAACTCAACCCAACCCAACCCAACCCAACCCAACCAACCCAACCCAACCCATTCAATCCCAACCCAACCCAACTCAACCCAACCCAACCCAACCCAACCAATCCCAACCCAACCAATCCCAACCCAACCCAACCAACCCAACCAACCCAACCCAACTCAACTCAACCCAACCCAACCCAACCCAACCCATCCCAACCCAACTCAACCCATTCAATCCCAACCAAACCCAACTCAACCCAACCCAACCCAACCCAACCCAACCCATTCAATCCCAACCAACCCAACCCAACCAACCCAACCAACCCAACTCAACCCAACCCAACCCAACCAAACCCAACCCAACCAACCCAACCCAACCCACCCAACCCAACCAAGCTCAACCCAACCCAACCCAACCCAACCCAACCCATTCAATCCCAACCCAACTCAACTCAACCCAACCCAACCCATCCCAACCCAACCAACCCAACCCAACTCAACCCAACCAACCAACCCAACCAACCCAATCCCAACCCAACCCAACCCAACCCAACTCAACCCAACCCAAACCATTCAAACCAACTCAACCCAACCCAACCCATTCAATCCCAACCCAACCCAACCAATCCCAACCCAACTCAACCCAACCCAACCCAACCCAACCCAACTCAACCCAACCCAACCCAACCCAATCGAACTCAACCCAACTCAACCCAACCAACCCAACCCAACCAACCCAACCCAACCCAACCCAACCCAACCCAACCCATTCAACCCAACCCAACCCAACCAACCCAACCCAACCCAACCAACCCAACCAACCCAACCCAACCCAACCCAACCAACCCAACCCAACCCAACCCAACGCATTCAAACCCATCCGTTACCCAACAGTTCCTTGAGTTCCCGTTAATGGCCAATAGCCTGTTGATAATGGGGACAAAGATCAATAATCGATCGATCGATAATCCACCAATCAATAATCGATCGATCGATAATCCACCAATCAATAATCGATCGATCGATAATCCACCGATCTATAATCGATCGATCGATAATCCACCAATCAATAATCGATCGATCGATAATCCACCAATCAATAATCAATCGATCGATAATCCACGGATCAACGGCGCCTTTTGTTCCTCGCCCAGCACAAGCTGAACTCGTACGGCGTGCAGCCCTTCCACCTGGGGCTGGAGGAGGACGGCCGCGCGCACGGCGTGCTGCTGCTCAACAGCAACGCCATGGGTAATTGGGGAAAATTTGGGGAAATTGGGAACATTTGGGAAAAAATTCGAAAAAATTTGGAGAAAATTTGGGAAAAAATTGGAAAAATACGGGGAAATTTGGAGGAAATACGAGGAAAAAAGTTGGGGAAATTTAGAGAAATTTGGGGGGAATTTGGGGAAATTCCATTAAATTTGAGGAAATTTGGGGAAAAGTGGGACTGTTTGGAGAAAATTACATAAATATGGGGAAATTTGAGGAAAATTTTGAGAAAATTTGGGAAAATTTGGGAAAAAATTTGAAAAAGATTGGAGAAAATTTGGGGAAATCTAGAGAAATTTGAGGGGAACTTGGGGGAATTTGGGGAAATTCCGTTAAATTTGAGGAAATTTGGGGTGAGCAGGAAAAATTTTGAGGAAATTTGGGGAAATTGGGACTGTTTGGGGAAAATTAAATAAATATGGGGAAATTTGAGGGAAAATTTGAGGAAAAATTTGGGAAAAAATTTGGAGAAAATTTGGGAAAAAAACTGGGAAAAGTATGGGGAAATTTGCAGGAAATTTGAGGGAAAAAGTTGGGGAAATTTAGAGAAATTTGAGAGAAACTTGGGGGGAATTTGGGGAAATGCCGTTAAATTTGAGGAAATTTGGGGTGAGCAGGAAAAATTTTGAGGAAATTTGGGGAAAATTGGGACTGTTTGGAGAAAATTACATAAATATGGGGAAATTTGAGGGAAAATTTGAGGGAAAATTTGGGAAAAAATTTGGAGAAAATTTGGGAAAAAAACTGGGAAAAGTATGGGGAAATTTGCAGGAAATTTGAGGGAAAAAGTTGGGGAAACTTAGAGAAATTTGAGAGAAACTTGGGGGGAATTTGGGGAAATTCCATTAAATTTGAGGAAATTTGGGGAAAATTGGGACTATTTGGAGAAAATTACATAAATCTGGGGAAATAGGAAATTTGGCAAAATTAGGGAAAATTTGAGGAAAATTTGGAGAAACTGGAGGAAATTGGAGTAAAACTTAACGGAACCTGTGGGAAAATTGTGGAAATTTCGGTGAAATGAGGTGAAATTTGCAGAAAGTTTGGTGAAATTGGGGGAAATTTGTGGAAAATTTGGGATGTTTGGGGAAAATTGTGGGAATTTTGAGGCAATTTGGAAAAATTTGAAGGAATTTGGGGAAATTGGGGAACTTTGGAGAAAATTTGAGGCAATTTTGGGAAAATTGGAGGAAACCTGAGGGAAAATTTGAGGCAAATGGGGGGAAAACGTGGGAAATTTTGTTGATATTTTGGGGAAAGTCGGAGGAAACTTGGGGGAAATTGGGTAAAAGTAGGAAAACTTAGAGAAATTTGGGGAAAATTGAGGAAATTTGGAGAAATTTGAGAAAATGTGGGGCAATTTAGGAAATTTGAAGAAACTGGAGAAAACTTGAGGGAAAATTTGGGGAAAGTCCAGGAAATCGGAGGGAATTTGGGGAAAATTTGAGGGAAAATAGGAAATGTGGTGAATTTGGGAAAATTGAAGAAATTTAGGGGAAAATTTGGGTGAAATTTGAGGGAGAATTTGTAGGAAAATTGGGTGAAATTGGGGAATTTTTGGGTAATTGGGGAGAATTAGGGAAAAATTGGAGAAATTTGGTGGAAAATTGGAGAAATTTGAAAAATTTGGGGGAAAAGTTGGGGAAATTTTGGGAAACTTGAGGAGATTCAGAGAAAATTGGGGAAATTTAGGGGAAACTTGGGATAAGAGGAGGAAATTTAAGGAAATTTTGCGACATTTTGGGAAACTTGGAGAAATTTGGGAAAATTTGAAAGAAACTGGGGAAATATGGGGAATTTGCGGAAATGCAGGAAAATTGAAGGGAATTTTGGGGAAAATTGGAGGAAATTTGGGGAATAGCAGGAAATTTCAGAAAATTGGGAGAATTCTTAGGAATTGTGGGGAACATTTGGGAGAAATTGGGGAAATTTTCAGGGAAATTGGGGAAATTTTGAGGAAAATTGTGGGAATTTTTGGAAATTCTCCAATTTTGGCGTGGCTGGGCGTAATTTTCCGGAACTTTCGGCGTGGCAGACGTGACGCTGCAGCCGACGCCGGCGCTCACCTATCGCAGCACCGGCGGCGTCCTCGACTTCTACCTCCTGATGGGACCCGGCCCCGAGGACGTCGTGCGCGAGTACACCGCGGTGAGAGGCCGAAATTTCAAAATTTGGGGGATTTTTTGGAAATTTTTCCTAAATTTTTGGGGATTTTTCGAATTTTTTTAAATTTTTTCGTAAATTTTTGGGGATTTTTTTTGGAATTTTTTGGGATTTTTTTTAATTTTTTGCTGAATTTTTGGGGTAAACTTTTGGCATTTTTTCGGATTTTTTTTTTTTGGAATTTTATCCTAAATTTTTGGGGATTTTTTCGGAGTTTTTGCTGAATTTTTTCGTAAATTTTTAGGGATTTTTCGGATTTTTTTTTTTTTTATTTTTTCGCAAATTTCTAAGGGATTTTTTTTTTATTTTTTGCTGAATTTTTGGAGTAAATTTTTGGGAATTTTCCAGATATTTTGCTGAATTTTGCAAGGAAATTTTTGGAATTTTTGGGATTTTTGGATTTTTTCCGTAAATTTTTGGGAATTTTTTAAAATTTTTGGCCGAATTTTGTGAGTAAATTTTTGGGGGTTTTTTCGGATTTTTTTGTTGAAATTTTTCGTAAATTTTGGGGGGTTTTTTGGCATTTTTGGCCGAATTTTGCGAGGAAATTTTGGGGATTTTTTGGGATTTTTTTTTTTTTTTGGGTAAATTTTTTGAATTTGTTTTGATTTTTGGCCAAATTTTGCGAGGAAATTTTTTGGGATTTTTGGGGATTTTTGGGTGAATTTTGGGTGAATGTTTTGGGATTTTTGGTTGAATTTTTGAGTCAATTTTGAGATTTGGGGCATTTTTTTGGAATTTTTGGGATTTTTTCATAAATTTTTGGGGATGTTTTGGGAAATTTTTTGGGGATTTTTGAGGAATTTTGGCTGAACTTTTGGAGTAAGTTTTAGGGATTTTTTAGGGAAATCTGGGTGAAGTTTTTGAGTAAATTTTTGGGATTTTGCATTTTTTGGGAATTTTTTGGTGATTTGTGAGTTTTTTTTGAATTTTTTGGGGAGATTTTTTTTTATTTGGGGGGATTTCTTGGTGAATTTTTGGGATTTTTGGGGGCATTCTGGGTTAATTTTGGCTGAATTTTTGGAGTGAATTTTGGGGATTTTAAGGGGATTTTTAGGTGATTTGGGAGAAATTTTGGGGTTTTGGGGTGGGTTTTTTTGGATTTCTTGGGGAATTTTTTGGGGGATTTTTTGATCCGTTTCTTTTGAATTTTTTTCCTTTAATTTTCCCAAAATTTGTATTTTTTTGCCCTCGCAGCTGATTGGCCGCCCGGTTCTGCCGCCCTATTGGGCGCTGGGGTTCCAACTTTGCCGTTACGGCTACAAAAACGACGCCGAAATCGCGCAACTGGTGCGGGAGATGAGCCAGGAACGGATCCCCCTGGTGAGCCGAGAAATCCCCAGAAATATTTACAAAAATATCAATTTTATATTGATTTTTAAATATTTCTATAATATACAAAAGTCTATATAAAATTTGATCTGCATTTATATACAATGGAATATTTAATATAAAATTTAATTTAAAATTCTCTTTTTCCTTCCCATTACTTTTCCATTATTTCCCCCCATATTTTTATTTTTTTTATTTTTAATTTTCCCACTTTCCCCCCTTTCCCCCATTATTTTCTTCTTTTTTTTCCTTTTTCCCCCTATTTTTAATTTTCCCATGTTTCCCATTTTTTCCCCATTTTTCCCATTGCTTTTCCCCCATAATTTTAATTTTTCCCGTTATTTTCCCCATTTTCTTCCCCATTTTTAATTTATTTTTCCCATTTTTCCCCATTATTTTTTCCCCTCATAATTTTAATTTTTCCCATTATTTTCGCCATTATTTTTCCCCATTATTTTTCCCATTTTCAATTTATTTTTCCCATTTTTCCCCATTATTTTCCCCCCATAATTTTAATTTTTCCCCATTTTCTTCCCCATTTTTAGTTTATTTTTCCCATTTTTCTGCGTTATTTTTCCCCCCATTATTTTAATTTTTCCCGTTATTTTCCCCATTATTTTTCCTATTTTCTTCCCCATTTTTAATTTATTTTTCCCATTTTTCCCCCTTTATTTCCCCCCCATAATTTAATTTTTCCTGTTATTTTCCCCATTATTTTCCCCATATTTAATTTATTTTTCCCTTTTTTCCCATAATTTTAATTTTTCCCATTATTTTCCCCATTATTTTTCCTATTTTCTTCCCCATTTTTAATTTATTTTCCCTATTTTTCCCCATTATTTTCCCCCCATAATTTTAATTTTTCCTATTTTCTTCCCCATTTTTAATTTATTTTTCCCATTATTCCCCCTTTATTTTCCCCCCATAATTTTAATTTTTCCCATTATTTTCCCCATTATTTTTCCCATTATTTTCCCCATTTTTAATTTATTTTCCCCATTTTCCCCCTTATTTTTCCCCCATTACTTTTCCCTCATAATTTAGTTTTTCCCGTTATTTTCCCCATTTTTCTCCATTTTTCCCCATTTTTTATTTTTCCCCATTATTTCCCCTTTATTTTCCCCTCATAATTTTAATTTTTCCCGTTATTTTCCCCATTATTTTCCCCATTTTTTTTCCCCTTTTTAAATTTATTTTTCCCGTTTTTTCCATTATTCCCCCTTTTTTTCCCCCATAATTTTAATTTTTCCCGTTATTTTACCCCTTATTTTTTCCCATTATTTCCCCAATATTTTTCCAACTTTTCATTTATTTTTTCCCTTTTTTTTTTCTCCATTTATTTCCCCTCATTTTAAATTCATTTTTCCCATTTTAAATTCCATTTTTCCCAACTTTTCATTTACGTTTTCCCTTTTTTTCTCCATTTATTTCCCTCATTTTAAATTTCATTTTTTCCCATTCTAAATTCCATTTCTCCCATTATTTCCCCAATACTTTTCCCAACTTTTAATTTATGGTTTCCCGTTTTTTCTCCATTTATTTCCCCACATTTTGAATTCATTTTTCCCATTTTTTTTCTCCATTTGTTTCCCTTATTTTGAATTCATTTTTCCCATTTTTTTCTCCATTTTTCCCCTCATTTTAAATTCATTTTTTCCCATTTTAAATTCCATTTTTCCCATTATTTCCCCAGTATTTTCCCAACATTTAATTTTTTTTCCCATTTTTTCTCCATTTATTTCCCAATTTTAAATTAATTTTTTCTATTTTGAATTCATTTTTTCCTGTTTTAAATTCATTTTTTCCCATTTTTTTTCTCCATTTATTTCCCTCATTTTGAATTCATTTTTCCCATTTTTTTCTCCATTTATTTCCCTCATTTTAAATTCATTTTTTCCCATTTTTTTCTCCATTTGTTTCCCCCCATTTTGAATTCATTTTTTCCCATTTTGAATTCATTTTTTCCCATTTTTTTCTCCATTTGTTTCCTTCATTTTAAATTCATTTTTCCCATTTTAAATTCATTTTTTTCCCTTTTTTTTTCTCCATTTGTTTCTTTCATTTTAAATTCATTTTTTGCCATTTTGAATTCATTTTTTCCCATTTTTTTCCTCCATTTATTTTCCCTATTTTAAATTCATTTTTTCCATTTTGAATTCATTTTATCCCATTTTTTTTCTCCATTTGTTTCCCTCATTTTGAATTCATTTTTTCCCATTTTAAATTCTTTTTTTGTCCCATTTTAAATTCATTTTTCCCCGTTTTAAATTCTTTTTTTTCCCCATTTAAATTCATTTTTTCCCACTTTAAATTCATTTTTTCCCATTTTTTCTCCATTTATTTCCCTCATTTTAAATTCATTTTTTCCCATTTTTCTCCATTTATTTCCCTCATTTTAAATTCATTTTTTTCCCATTTTTTTTCTCCATTTATTTCCTTCATTTTAAATTCATTTTTCCCATTTTAAATTCTTTTTTTTTCCCATTTTAAATTCATTTTTCCCCGTTTTAAATTCTTATTTTTTCCCATTTTGAATTCATTTTTTCCCATTTTTTTTTTCTCCATTTATTTCCCTATTTTAAATTCATTTTTTCCATTTTGAATTCATTTTATCCCATTTTTTTCCTCCATTTGTTTCCCTCATTTTAAATTCATTTTTTCCCATTTTGAATTCATTTTTTCCCGGTTTTTTCCCTCCATTTATTTTCCCTATTTTAAATTCATTTCTTTCCCTTTTTTTTCTCCATTTGTTTCCCCCCATTTTGAATTCATTTTTCCCCATTTTGAATTCATTTTTTCCCGTTTTTTTTCCTCCATTTATTTCCCTCATTTAAATTCATTTTTTCCCATTTTAAATTCTTTTTTTGTCCCATTTTAAATTCATTTTTCCCAGTTTTAAATTCTTATTTTTTCCCATTTTGAATTCATTTTTTCCCACTTTAAATTCATTTTTCCCCTTTTTTTTCTCCATTTGTTTCCCTCATTTTAAATTCATTTTTTCCCATTTTAAATTCATTTTTTTCCCTTTTTTTTCTCCATTTGTTTCCTTCATTTTAAATTCATTTTTTCCCATTTTGAATTCATTTTTTCCCATTTTTTTCCTCCATTTATTTTCCCTATTTTAAATTCATTTTTTCCATTTTGAATTCATTTTATCCCATTTTTTTTCTCCATTTATTTTCCCTATTTTAAATTCATTTTTTCCATTTTGAATTCATTTTATTCCATTTTTTTCTCCATTTGTTTCCCTCATTTTGAATTCATTTTTTCCCATTTTGAATTCATTTTTTCCCCTTTTTTTTCTCCATTTGTTTCCTTCATTTTAAATTCATTTTTCCCATTTTAAATTCATTTTTTTCCCTTTTTTTTTCTCCATTTGTTTCCCTCATTTTGAATTCATTTTTTCCTATTTTGAATTCATTTTTTCCCGTTTTTTTCCCTCCATTTATTTTCCCTATTTTAAATTCATTTTTTCCATTTTTTTTCCCCATTTGTTTCCCTCATTTTGACTTCATTTTTTCCCATTTTGAATCCATTTTTTCCCGTTTAAATCCATTTTTTCCCATTTTTGTTCCGTTTTTTCCCCAGGACGTGCAGTACGCCGACATCGATTACATGGAGCGCCAGCTCGACTTCACCCTCAGCCCGCGCTTCCGGAACCTTCCGCAGCTCGTGCGCGACATCCGGGCCCAGGGAATGCGCTTCGTGCTCATCCTGGTGATGACGTCACCCCCCGGGGGGCGGGGCTTGCCCAAAGGGGGCGGGGCTACAAAGGAAAATGAGATTCAGGCTCTTTTTGGGGATGACGTCATTGTCAAAGATGGCGGAAAGGGGGCGGGGCTAAAGGAAAAGATGAGATTTGGGCTCATCCTGGTGATGACGTCACCCCCGGGGGGCGGGGCTTGCCCAAAGGGGGCGGGGCTAAAGGAGAAAATGAGATTCAGGCTCATTTGGGGATGACGTCATTGTTAAAGATGGCGGAAAGGGGGAGGAGCCACAGGAGAAGATGAGATCGGTGCTTGTGCTGAGGGTGACGTCATCGCTAAAGGGGCGGGGCTTAAGTTTTGGGCGGGGCTTGCATAAAGAGGGCGGGGCTAAAGGAGAAAATGAGATTCGGGCTCTTTTTGGGGATGATGTCATTGTTAAAGATGGCGGAAAGAGGGCGGAGCCCCAGGAGAAATGTGATTGGTGCTCGCTCTGAGGGTGACGTCATTGCTGAAGGGGCGGGGTTTAAAAAGAGGGGCGTGGCTTGCAGAGAGTGGGCGGGGCTAAAGGAAAAATGAGATTCGTGCTCATCCCGGTGATGACGTCATCCCTGAAAGGGGCGGGGTTTAAAGAGAGGGGCGGGGCTAAACGCAAAGATGAGATTCAGGCTCATCCTGGAGGTGACATCATCCCTGAAGGGGCGGGGCTAGCAAAAACGGGGCGGGGCTAAAAAGGAAAATGAGATTCGGGCCCATTTTGGTGATGACGTCATTGTTAAATATGGGGAAAAGGGGGCGGGGCTAAAGGGAAAGATGAGATTTGGGCTCATCCTGGTGATGACGTCACCCCGGGGGGCGGGGCTTGCCCAAAGGGGGCGGGGCTAAAGGAGAAAATGAGATTTGGGCTCCTTGTGGGGATGACGTCATTGTTAAAGATGGCGGAAAGGGGGAGGAGCCACAGGAGAAGATGAGATCGGTGCTTGTGCTGAGGGTGACGTCATCGCTAAAGGGGCGGGGCTTAAGTTTTGGGCGGGGCTTGCATAAAGAGGGCGGGGCTAAAGGAAAAATGAGATTCGGGCTCTTTTTGGGGATGATGTCATTGTTAAAGATGGCGGAAAGAGAGCGGAGCCCCAGGAGAAATGTGATTGGTGCTCGCTCTGAGGGTGACGTCATTGCTGAAGGGGCGGGGTTTAAAAAGAGGGGCGTGGCTTGCAGAGAGTGGGCGGGGCTAAAGGAAAAATGAGATTCGTGCTCATCCCGGTGATGACGTCATCCCTGAAAGGGGCGGGGTTTAAAGAGAGGGGCGGGGCTAAACCCAAAGGTGAGATTCAGGCTCATCCTGGAGGTGACATCATCCCTTAAGGGGCGGGGCTAGCAAAAGCGGGGCGGGGCTACAAAGGAAAATGAGATTTGGGCTGATTTTGTGGATGACGTCATTGTTAAAGATGGGGGAAAGGGGCGGGGCTAAAGGAAAAAATGAGATTTGGGCTCATCCTGGTGATGACGTCACCCCCGGGGGGCGGGGCTTCCCCAAGGGGGCGGGGCTAAAGGAGAAAATGAGATTCGGGCTCATTTTGGGGATGACGTCATTGTTAAATATGGGGGAAAGGGGGAGGAGCCACAGGAGAAAATGAGATTGGTGCTTGTGCTGAGGGTGATGTCATTGCTGAAGGGGCGGGGCTTAAGGAGAGGGGCGTGGCTTGCAGAGAGTGGGTGGGGCTAAACCCAAAGATGAGATTTGGGCTCGTCCTGGCGATGACGTCATCCCTGAAGGGGCGGGGCTAGCAAAAACGGGGCGGGGCTAAAAAGGAAAATGAGATTCGGGCCCATTTTGGTGATGACGTCATTGTTAAATATGGGGAAAAGGGGGCGGGGCTAAAGGGAAAGATGAGATTTGGGCTCATCCTGGTGATGACGTCACCCCCCGGGGGGGCGGGGCTTGCCCAAAGGGGGCGGGGCTAAAGGAGAAAATGAGATTCGGGCTCATTTGGGGATGACGTCATTGTTAAAGATGGCGGAAAGGGGGCGGAGCCCCAGGAGAAATGTGATTGGTGCTCGCTCTGAGGGTGACGTCATTGCTGAAGGGGCGGGGTTTAAAAAGAGGGGCGTGGCTTGCAGAGAGTGGGCGGGGCTAAAGGAAAAATGAGATTCGTGCTCTTCCCGGTGATGACATCATCCCTGAAAGGGGCGTGGCCTGTAGAGGGGGCGGGGCTAAACCCAAAGATGAGATTCAGGCTCATCCTGGAGGTGACATCATCCCTTAAGGGGCGGGGCTAGCAAAAACGGAGCGGGGCTACAAAGGAAAATGAAGAGATTTGTCCTCATCCAAGTGATGACGTCATCACTAAAGGGGCAGTGCTTACAGAGAGGGGGCGGAGCTTACAGAGAGGGGGCGGGGCTAAAGCCAAAGATTGACTTTTCCCTCAGCCCCCGCTTCCAGATCCTGGTGATGACGTCACCCCTGAGGGGCGGGGCTTGTAGAAAAGGGGCAGGGCTAAAGGGAAAATGGAGATTTGGGCTCATTTGGGTGATGATGTCATTGTTAAAGATGGTGGAAAGGGGCGGAGCTACAGGAGGAGATGAGATTGGGGCTCATTCTGGTGATGATGTCAGCACTAAAGGGCGGGGCTAAAATAGAGGGGGCGGGGCTAAAGCAAAAAACGAGACTCGTTCTTTTCCTGGTGATGACATCACGCCAGAAAGGGGCGGGGTTTAGAGAGGGGCGGGGTGCACATTCTGAGGATGACGTCATACACAAAGGGGCGGGGCTTGCAGAGAGTGGGCGGGGCTAAAGCAAAAATGAGATTCGTGCTCTTCCCGGCGATGACATCATCTCTGAAAGGGGCGGGGTTTAAAGAGGGGCGGGGCTAAACCCAAAGATGAGATTCGGGCTCATCCTGCTGGTGACGTCATCCCTAAAAGGGGCGGGGCTTGTCAAAAGGGGGCGGGGCTAAAGGAGGAAGTGAGATTTGGGCTCGTTATGGTGATGACATCATCACTAAATGGGGGTTGAGCTGGGGTTAATCTTAATTGAAATTAAATTTGAATTTAAAAATTAAATTTGAACTAATAGGAAAATTTAAATTAAATTGAACTAAAAATTCGAATTAAACTGAAATTAATAATTAAAATTAAGCTTAAATTTAAATTAAATTTAAAATTAAATTTAAATTAAGGTAGAATATAAAAAAAAATTAAAATTAAAAATTAAAAATTAAATACTGAATATTAAACATTAAACATTAAATATTAATTATTAAATATTAAATGTTAAATATTAAATATTAAATATTTATATGAAATTAAAAATTAAATTGAAGGGTAGATTTCACATTAAATTTAAATTTTGGTTAATTTAAAGGTTAAGGTAAAATCTAATATTAAAACTGAAAATTAAAAATTAAACTTAAAATTAAATTTTACGCAATATTAAAATGAAAATAAATTTAAAATTAGACTTAAAATTAAAATAAGAATCAGAATTAAAATTAAATAGGAAAAGAAAATTAAAATTTTACAATTAAAATTAAAACTTAATAACGTAATTTTATTCTTTCAAGTACTTTAAAAATGAAATTTTGAAATTAAAATAAAATAAAACGCGGCTCTCAGGACCCGGCGATCTCGGCCAACGAGACAAATTTAAATTAAGGTAGAATATAAAATTGAAAATAAATATTAAATATTAAATATTAAATATTAAATATTAAATATTAAATATTAAATATTAAATATTAAGATTTCTATGAAATTAAAGATTAAATTGAAGTTTAGATATAATATTAAAATAAAAGTTTGGTTAATGTAAAGGTTAAGGTAAAACTTAATATTAAAATTGAAAATTAAAATTAGAATTTAAAATTAAATTTTACATAACGTTAAAATTAAAATAATTTTAAAATTAGAATTAAACTTAAATTAAGAATTAGAATTAAAATAAAATTTAAAAAAGAAAATTAAATTACAATTTCAAAACTAAAATTCAAACTTCATAATTTAATTTTATTCTTTAAAGTACTGTAAAAATTTAAATTTTTCATTTTTAATTTTTTATTTTTTAGTAAATAATTTTTAATTTTAATACATTTATTAATAAATAAATTTAATTCTATTAAATTTCATTTATTTTTAAATTTCATTTTTAAAAATTTAAATTTCAATTTTTAAATCGAACCGCGGCTCTCAGGACCCGGCGATCTCGGCCAACGAGACGAATTTAAATTAAGGTAGAATATAAAATTAAATATTAAGTAATAAATAATAGTTATTAAATATTAAATACTAAATATGAAATGTTAATTATTAAATGTGAAATATTAGGATTTCTATAAAATTAAAAGTTAAATTGACGTTTACATTTAACATTAAAATTAAAGTTTGGTTAATGTAAAGGTTAAGGTACAATTTAATATTAAAATTGAAAATTAGAATTTAAAATTAAATTTTACATAACTTTAAAATTAAAATAATTTTAAAATTAGAATTAAACTTAAATTAAGAATTAGAATTAAAATAAAATTTAAAAAAAGAAAATTAAATTACAATTTTAAAATTCAAATTCAAACTTCATAATTTAATGTTATTCTTCAAAGTACTGTAAAAATTAAAATTTTTCATTTTTAATTTTTTATTTTTTAGTAAATTTTTAATTTTAATACATTTATTAATAAATAAATTTAATTCTATTAAATTTCATTTATTTTTAAATTTCATTTTTAAAAATTTAAATTTCAATTTTTCAATCGAACCGCGGCTCTGAGGACCCGGCAATCTCGGCCAACGAGACGAATTTAAATTAAGGTAGAATATAAAATTAAATATTAAATAATAAATAATAGTTATTAAATATTAAATACTAAATATGAAATGTTAATTATTAAATGTGAAATATTAAGATTTCTATAAAATTAAAAGTTAAATTGATGTTTACATTTAACATTAAAATTAAAGTTTGGTTAATGTAAAGGTTAAGGTACAATTTAATATTAAAATTGAAAATTAGAATTTAAAATTAAATTTTACATAACATTAAAATTAAAATAATTTTAAAATTAGAATTAAACTTAAATTAAGAATTAGAATTAAAATAAAATTTAAAAAAAGAAAATTAAATTACAATTTTAAAATTCAAATTCAAACTTCATAATTTAATTTTATTCTTCAAAGTACTGTAAAAATTAAAATTTTTCGTTTTTAATTTTTTATTTTTTAGTAAATAATTTTTAATTTTAATACATTTATTAATAAATAAATTTAATTCTATTAAATTTCATTTATTTTTAAATTTCATTTTTAAAAATTTAAATTTCAATTTTTAAATCGAACCGCGGCTCTCAGGACCCGGCGATCTCGGCCAACGAGACGAATTTAAATTAAGGTAGAATATAAAATTAAATATTAAGTAATAAATAATAGTTATTAAATATTAAATACTAAATATGAAATGTTAATTATTAAATGTGAAATATTAGGATTTCTATAAAATTAAAAGTTAAATTGACGTTTACATTTAACATTAAAATTAAAGCTTGGTTAATGTAAAGTTTAAGGTAAAACTTAATATTAAAATTGAAAATTAAAATTAGAATTTAAAATTAAATTTTACATAACGTTAAAATTAAAATAATTTTAAAATTAGAATTAAACTTAAATTAAGAATTAGAATTAAAATTTAAAAAAAGAAAATTAAATTTCAATTTTAAAATTCAAATTCAAACTTCATAATTTAATTTTATTCTTTAAAGTACTGTAAAAATTAAAATTTTTCATTTTTAATTTTTTATTTTTTAGTAAATAATTTTTAATTTTAATACATTTATTAATAAATAAATTTAATTTTATTAAATTTCATTTATTTTTAAATTTCATTTTTAAAAATTTAAATTTCAATTTTTCAATCGAACCGCGGCTCTCAGGACCCGGCGATCTCGGCCAACGAGACGAATTACCCGGCCTTCGAGCGGGGGCTGCAGCGCGACGTCTTCATCAAGTGGCCCAACAGCGACGACATCGTCTTCGCCAAGGTCCAAATTCAAAATATTTCCCCAAAATTTCCCCAAAATTTCCCTCAAATATCATCCCAAACTTCTCACAAAATTCCCTCGAATGCCCCCAAAATCCCCCCCCAAAATTCCAAACATTCCCCCTAAAATTTCTGCAAAATTCCAAACGTTTTCCCAAAGATTTCCCCCAAGATTTCCTCCAAAATTGCCCCCAAATTTCTCCCGACTTCCCCGAAAATTCCGAAGATTTTCCCCCAAATTCCCCTCAAATCGCCCCCAAAATTCCGCATGTAATCCTCAAAATTCCCTCAAATTCCCCAAAATCCTCCCCAAAATCCCAAACACTTCCCCCAAAATTTTCCCCAAAATTCCAAATAATTCCCCCTAAAACTCCCCCCAAAATTCTCCCAAATCCCAAAGATTTTGCTCCAAATTTCCCCCAAAAAACTCAAAAATTTCCGCCGAATTTCCCCAAAATTTCCCCCAAAATTTCCCCCAAGATTCCAAATAATTCCCCCCAAATCCCAAAGAGTTTCCCCCAAATTCCCACAAAATCCCAAAGAATTCCCTGAAAATTTCCCCAAATTTTTCTCCAAAAATTCCAAAGATTTTCCCCAAAATTCCCAAAGATTTCCCCCAAAATTCCCCCCAAAAATTTCTCCAAAAATTCCCCCAAAATCCCAAAGTTTCCCCTAAAATTCCCCCAAAAATCCAAACATTTTCTCCCAAAATTTCCCCAAAATTTCCCCAAACTCCCAAAAATTTTCCCCAAAATTTCCCCAAATCCCAAAGAGAAAATAATTTCATTTTTGTTTTTTTAATTACCCCTAAAAATCCCAGGAGGATTGGTTAAATCACCTAAGAAATGGAAAAATAATTTCAACATTTTTAAAAAAATTTATTTCTTTCTTTCAAAATTTATTTGATGCCATTTGAATATTAGATTAGCTAATTAGCATGATTATTTTAATTATTTCGCCCTCCCCAGGTGTGGCCGGACCTGCCCAACGTTGTTGTCAATGATTCCCTGGACTGGGACACCCAAGTGGAGGTAAAAATGAATTAAAAACTAATGAATTAATTACATTTCAAATTAATTGTCTGTTGAAATTCCTCATTTTTAGCAGGAAAATGGAAAAATTGGGAAACCCTCTTTTTTTTGTGGCAGGAATTGCCACAGTTTTGTACCAACAGCGTGGGAAAAAAAATCCCAAAGAATTCAAAAATCACCGAAAAATGTCTTGGGAGATTGGCTGGGAAAATATAATATAATATAATATAATATGATATGATATGATATGATATGATATGATATGATATAATGTAATGTAATATAATATAATATAATATAATATGATATGATATGATATGATATGATATGATATAATGTAATGTAATATAATATAATATAATATAATATAATATAATATAATATAATATAATATAATATAATATAATATGATATAATATGATATGATATGATATGATATGATATGATATGATATGATATGATATGATATGATGTAATGTAATATAATATAATATATGATATAATGTAACATAACATAATATAATATAACATAATATTATACAATGTAATGTAATGTAATGTAATATAATATAATATAATATAATATAATATAATATAATATAATATAATATAATATAATATAATATAATATAATATAATATAATATAATATAATATAATATAATATAATATAATATAATATAATATAATATAATATAACATAATATGATACAATATAATACAACATAATACAATATAATACAATACAATATAATATAATACAGTCCTATATATAATTATATTATATAATATTGCTATATGTTAGTATTATAACATTATATATCTGATATTATATTATATTATATCTATTATATTACATTATGTTATATTATATAATATTGTTATATTCTATTCTATTATGTTATGTTATGTTATATTATATTATATTATATTATATTATATTATATTATATTATATTATATTATATTATATTATATTATATTATATTACATTATATTGCATAATATTATGTTGTATAATACATTGTATTATATTGTATTACATTACATTACATTATATTATATTATATTTATATTATATTATATTATATTATATTATATTATATTATATTATATTATATTATATTATATTATATTATATTATATTATATTATATTATATTATATTATATATAATTATATTATATTATATTATAATACATTGTTATGTTACGTTGTGTTGTATTATAGCCAATTATATTATGTTTGTAATTTAATTACAATGAACTTTAATTACCATTATAATTACCATAATTAATTATTAGTTGATTTCCCTCAGCTTTACTGCACTTTCACGGCCATGCCGGATTTTTTCCAATTAAATTCCCGTTTAAAACCAAATAAATTCCGTTAAATTAATTACTATAATTGATTTCATTACCATAATTATTTAATGATCAATAATTACTTTTTTCTCTCCAGCTATTCCGTGCTTTCATGGTGGTGCCGGATTTTTTCCAATTAAATTCCCATTTAAAACCCAATAAATTCTGTTGCATAATTGATTTCTTAACCATAATTAATGAATTAATAATTAATTTCCTCAGCTGTACCGCGCTTTCGCGGCCGTGCCGGATTTTTATTTTTTCCAATTAAATTCCCATTGAAAACCCAATAAATTCTGTGAATTTAATGACCATCACTAATTTATTAACCATAATTAATGAATTATTAATTAATTTCCTCAGCTGTACCGCGCCTTCGCGGCCGTGCCGGATTTTTTCCGGAACTCCACGCGGGATTGGTGGGCGCAGGAAATCGCCGAAGTTTTCCACAACCCCCGCAATTCCTCGCTCAGCATCAAATTCGACGGCATCTGGATCGTGAGTGCAAAAAAATTCAATTTTTTGGCCCAAAAATGGTGAAAAAAATCAAATTTTTTAGCATCAAAATACTGGGGAAAATTCAATTTTTTCGGGCGAATTTTAGCTCCAGAAATCCTGAAAAAAATCCTTTATTTTCCCCAAAAAAACTTGAAAAAATTTCCTCTTTTTTTACCAAAACATCCTGAAAAACATCTCTAGTTTTGGTAGATTTTACCCCAAAGAAACTGAAAAAAATTCCTTTTCTTGGTCATTTCAGCCCCAAAATATTCCTTTTTTTGTGAGATTTTAGCCCAAAATTGTGAAAAAAAAAACTCCCTTTTTTGGGGGGGGGATTTCACCTCAAAAATCCGATTTTTTTAGGGGGATTTCAGCACAAAAATCCTGAAAAAAATTCCTTTTTTTGGTGGATTTTAGACCAAAAATCCTGAAGAAAAATTCCTTTTTTGGGTGAATTTTAGCTCAAAACAATAAAAAAAATCCTCTCTTTTTTGCAATTCAGCTCCAATTATGATGAATTCCCCAATTTTAATAAAAATTACCCAAAATTACCAGAAATTTCCCCAAAATTAATTAAAAATTTCCCTCCCCAGGACATGAATGAGCCATCGAGTTTTTAGCCTAAAAATACTGAAAAAAAATCCATTTTTTAGCCTAAAAATACTGGGAAAAATTCAAATATTTGGGCGAATTTTATGTCCAAAAATCCTGAAAAAAATCCTCTGTTTTTGGTGGATTTGTACCCCAAAAAAACCTGAAAATTCGCCAAAAAAATTGAATTTTTTCCAGTATTTTTAGGCTAAAAAATTTGATTTTTTTCACTATTTTTGGGCTAAAATTCACCCAAAAAAAGGAATTTTTTTCAGGATTTTTGGTCTAAATTCCCCAAATTTAATAAAAATTACCAAAATTACCAGAAATTTCCCCCAAAAATAATGAAAATTTCCCTCGCCAGGACATGAACGAGCCGTCGAGTTTCGTGCACGGCGCCGTCGGCGGCTGCCGCGACCGCGACCTCAACTTCCCGCCCTACGTCCCCCGTGAGTCGGGAAAATCCCAAAATTCTGAATTTTGGGTCAATAAAAATGATAAAAATGGGAAAAAAATATGGATTAATTAATTGGGGGTAATCAATTATGGGTTTGGGTCGTTAAAAGGGACAAACATGGGAATTTAAATGGAATTTTTATCATTAAAAATGGCAAAAATGTGAATTAAATATGGATTTTTTGTAACAAAAATTGGAGTTAAATTCAATTTTTTTGTCACTAAAAATGGGAATTTAAATGGATTTTTGTTACTAAAAATGGGAATTTAATTGGATTTTTTGTCATTAAAATGGAATTAAATTGGATTTGTTGTCATTAAAAAAGGGAAGTAAAATGGATTTTTGGTCACTATAAATAGGAATTAAATTGGACTTTTTGTCACTGAAAATTGGAATTAAATTGTATTTTTTGTCACTAAAAATGAAAATTAAAATGAATTTTTTGTCACTAAAAATGACAAAAATGGGAATTAAATCTGGATTCAGGTAACAAAAAATGAGAATTAAAATGGAAATTTTGTCACTGAAAAGGGGAATTAAAATGGAATTCTTTTCCATTAAAAATGGGACAAAAAATTGATTTTTTTGTCAATGAAAATGTGAATTAAATTCAATTTTTTTGTCATTATTAACGGGAATGAAAACGGATTCGGGTCACCAAAAATGCGAATCGAAAGGAATTTTTTTGTCACTAAAAATGACAAAAATGGGATTTAAATCCGGATTTGGGTCATGAAAATGTTGGACTGAATTTGGGCGGATTTTCCCCGTTTTTGGGCAGAGCTGGCGTCGCGCTGGGAGGGGCTGAGCTCCAAGACGCTCTGCATGGAGGGCGAGCAGCGGCTGCCGGACGGGACCCCCGTCAGACACTACGACGTGCACAGCCTGTACGGGTGGGCGCAGACCGAGCCCACGCTCAGGTGGGGTGTGGTATAAATTCAATAATCCATGGTCTGTGTTCTATATTCTATATTCTATATTCCATATGTTCTATATTCTGTACTATATATCATTGTTGTATTATTTGGAAATGGCCACCACGACGTGCACAGCCTGTACGGGCGGGTGCAGACCGAGCCCACGCTCAGGTGGGGCGTGCTATAAATTCAATATTCCATGGTCTATATTCTGTATTTTATATTCTATATTCTATATTTTGTATGTCCTATATTGTGTATTATATATCATTGTTGTATTATTTGGAAATGGCCACAACGACGTGCACAGCCTGTACGGGTGGGCGCAGACCGAGCCCACGCTCAGGTGGGGTGTGGTATAAATGCAATAATCAATAGTCTGTGTTATATATTCTATATTCTATATGTTCTATATTGTGTATTATATATCATTATTGCATTATTTGGAAATGGCCACCACGACGTGCACAGCCTGTACGGGTGGGCCCAGACCGAGCCCACGCTCAGGTGGGGCGTGCTATAAATTCAATAATCCATAGTCTGTTTTATATATTCTATATTCTACATTCTATATTCTATATGTCCTATATTGTGTATTATATATCATTATTGCATTATGTGGAAATGGCCACTACGACGTGCACAGCCTGTACGGGTGGGCGCAGACCGAGCCCACGCTCAGGTGGGGCGTGGTATAAATGCAATAATCCATAGTCTGTGTTCTATATTCTATATTCTATCTGTTATATGTTCTATATTGTGTAGTATATATCATTGTTGTATTATTTGGAAATGGCCACCACGACGTGCACAGCCTGTACGGGCGGGCGCAGACCGAGCCCACGCTCAGGTGGGGTGTGCTATAAATTCAATAATCCATGGTCTATATTCTGTATTTTATATTCTATATTCTATATTTTGTATGTTCTATATTGTGTATTATATATCATTGTTGTATTATTTGGAAATGGCCACCACGACGTGCACAGCCTGTACGGGTGGGCCCAGACCGAGCCCACGCTCAGGTGGGGCGTGGTATAAATGCAATATTCCATAGTCTGTGTTATATATTCTATATTCTACATTCTATATTCTATATGTTCTATATTGTGTATTATACATCATTATTGCATTATTTGGAAATGGCCACGACGACGTGCACAGCCTGTACGGGTGGGCGCAGACCGAGCCCACGCTCAGGTGGGGTGTGGTATAAATTAAATAATCCATAGTCTGTGTTATATATTCTATATTCTATCTGTTATATGCTCTATATTGTGTATTATATATCATTATTGTATTATTTGGAAATGGCCACCACGACGTGCACAGCCTGTACGGGCGGGCGCAGACCAAGCCCACGCTCAGGTGGGGTGTGGTATAAATTCAATATTCCATAGTCTGTGTTCTATATTCTATATTCTATATTCTATAGTCTGTATTCTATATTCTATATTCTATATGTTCTATATTCTGTATTATATATTGTTATGTATTATTTGGAAATGGCCACCATGACGTGCACAGCCTGTACGGGTGGGCGCAGACCGAGCCCACGCTCAGGTGGGGCGTGCTATAAATGCAATAATCCATAGTCTGTGTTCTATATTCTATATTCTACATTCTATATTCTATATGTTCTATATTGTGTATTATATATCATTGTTGTATTATTTGGAAATGGCCACTACGACGTGCACAGCCTGTACGGGTGGGCGCAGACCGAGCCCACGCTCAGGTGGGGCGTGCTATAAATTAAATAATCCATAGTCTGTGTTCTATATTCTATATTCTATCTGTTATATGCTCTATATTGTGTATTATATATCATTGTTGTATTATTTGGAAATGGCCACCATGACGTGCACAGCCTGTACGGGTGGGCGCAGACCGAGCCCACGCTCAGGTGGGGTGTGGTATAAATGCAATAATCAATAGTCTGTGTTATATATTCTATATTCTATATTCTATATTCTATATTCTATATGTTCTATATTGTGTATTATATATCATTATTGTATTATTTGGAAATGGCCACCACGACGTGCACAGCCTGTACGGGCGGGCACAGACCAAGCCCACGCTCAGGTGGGGCGTGGTATAAATTCAATATTCCATAGTCTGTGTTCTATATTCTATATTCTATATTCTATAGTCTGTATTCTATATTCTATATTCTATATGTTCTATATTCTGTATTATATATTGTTATGTATTATTTGGAAATGACCACTACGACGTGCACAGCCTGTACGGGTGGGCGCAGACCGAGCCCACGCTCAGGTGGGGCGTGGTATAAATGCAATAATCCATAGTCTGTCTTCTATATTCTATATTCTATATTCTATATTCTATATTCTATGTGTTCTATATTGTGTATTATATATCATTATTGTATTATTTGGAAATGGCCACCACGACGTGCACAGCCTGTACGGGTGGGCCCAGACCAAGCCCACACTCAGGTGGGGCGTGGTATAAATGCAATAATCCATAGTCTGTGTTCTATATTCTATATTCTATATTCTACATTCTATATTCTATATGTTCTATATTCTGTACTATATATCATTATTGTATTATTTGGAAATGGCCACCACGACGTGCACAGCCTGTACGGGTGGGCCCAGACCAAGCCCACACTCAGGTGGGGCGTGGTATAAATGCAATAATCCATAGTCTGTGTTCTATATTCTATATTCTATATTCTATAGTCTGTATTCTATATTCTATATTCTATATGTTCTATATTCTGTATTATATATTGTTATGTATTATTTGGAAATGGCCACCATGACGTGCACAGCCTGTACGGGTGGGCGCAGACCGAGCCCACGCTCAGGTGGGGCGTGCTATAAATGCAATAATCCATAGTCTGTGTTCTATATTCTATATTCTATATTCTATATTCTATATTCTATATTCTATATTCTATATGTTCTATATTGTGTATTATATATCATTATTGCATTATTTGGAAATGGCCACCACGACGTGCACAGCCTGTACGGGTGGGCACAGACCGAGCCCACGCTCAGGTGGGGTGTGGTATAAACTCAATATACTACAGTCTATATTCTATATTCTATATTCTATATTCTATATTCTATATTCTATATCTATATTCTATATTCTGTAGTATATATCATTATTATATTATTTGGAAATGGCCACTACGACGTGCACAGCCTGTACGGGTGGGCACAGACCGAGCCCACGCTCAGGTGGGGCGTGGTATAAATTAAATAATCCATAGTCTGTGTTCTATATTCTATATTCTATCTGTTATATGTTCTATATTCCGTATTATATATTATTATGTATTATTTGGAAATGGCCACTACGACGTGCACAGCCTGTACGGGCGGGCGCAGACCGAGCCCACGATCAGGTGGGGCGTGCTATAAATGCAATAATTCATAGTCTGTCTTATATATTCTATATTCTATATTCTATATGTTCTATATTCTGTACTATATATTATTGTTGTATTATTTGGAAATGGCCACCACGACGTGCACAGCCTGTACGGGTGGGCCCAGACCGAGCCCACGCTCAGGTGGGGTGTGGTATAAATGCAATAATCCATAGTCTGTGTTCTATATTCTATATTCTATATTTTATCTGTTATATGTTCTATATTCCGTATTATATATCATTGTTGTATTATTTGGAAATGGCCACTACGACGTGCACAGCCTGTACGGGTGGGCGCAGACCGAGCCCACGCTCAGGTGGGGCATGGTATAAATTAAATAATCCATAGTCTGTCTTATATATTCTATATTCTATACTCTATCTGTTATATGTTCTATATTCCGTATTATATATAATTATGTATTATTTGGAAATGGCCACAACGACGTGCACAGCCTGTACGGGTGGGCACAGACCGAGCCCACGCTCAGGTGGGGTGTGGTATAAATTCAATATTCCATAGTCTGTGTTCTATATTCTATATTCTATATTCTATATGTTCTATATTCTGTACTATATATCATTGTTGTATTATGTGGAAATGGCCACTACGACGTGCACAGCCTGTACGGGTGGGCCCAGACCGAGCCCACGCTCAGGTGGGGCGTGCTATAAATTCAATAATCCATAGTCTGTGTTCTATATTCTATATTCTATATTCTATATGTTCTATATTCTGTACTATATATTATTGTTGTATTACTTGGAAATGGCCACGACGACGTGCACAGCCTGTACGGGTGGGCGCAGACCGAGCCCACGCTCAGGTGGGGCGTGCTATAAATTAAATAATCCATAGTCTGTCTTATATATTCTGTATTCTATATTCTATATTCTATATGTTCTATATTGTGTATTATGTATCATTGTTGTATTATTTGGAAATGGCCACTACGACGTGCACAGCCTGTACGGGTGGGCCCAGACCGAGCCCACGCTCAGGTGGGGCGTGCTATAAACTCAATATACTATATTCTATATTCTATATTCTATATTCTATATTCTATATTCTATATTCTATATCTATATTCTATATTCTGTAGTATATATCATTATTATGTTATTTGGAAATGGCCACGACAACGTGCACAGCCTGTACGGGTGGGCACAGACCGAGCCCACGCTCAGGTGGGGTGTGGTATAAATGCAATAATCAATAGTCTGTGTTACATATTCTATATTCTATAGTCTGTATTCTATATTCTGTATTCTATATGTTCTATATTCTCTATTATATATTATTATGTATTATTTGGAAATGGCCACTACGACGTGCACAGCCTGTACGGGTGGGCCCAGACCGAGCCCACGCTCAGGTGGGGCGTGGTATAAATTAAATAATCCATAGTCTGTGTTCTATATTCTATATCCTATATTCTATATCTTCTATATTCTATATGTTCTATATTGTGTATTATATATCATTATTGTATTATTTGGAAATGGCCACTACGACGTGCACAGCCTGTACGGGTGGGCGCAGACCGAGCCCACGCTCAGGTGGGGCGTGGTATAAATGCAATAATCCATAGTCTGTGTTATATATTCTATATTCTACATTCTATATTCTATATTCTATCTGTTATATGTTCTATATTCCGTATTATATATTATTATGTATTATTTGGAAATGGCCACTACGACGTGCACAGCCTGTACGGGTGGGCCCAGACCGAGCCCACGCTCAGGTGGGGCGTGCTATAAATTCAATAATCCATAGTCTGTGTTCTATATTCTATATTCCATCTGTTATATGTTCTATATTCTGTACTATATATTATTGTTGTATTATTTGGAAATGGCCACCACGACGTGCACAGCCTGTACGGGTGGGCGCAGACCGAGCCCACGCTCAGGTGGGGTGTGGTATAAATTAAATAATCCATAGTCTGTGTTCTATATTCTATATTCTATATTCTACATTCTATATTCTATATGTCCTATATTGTGTATTATATATCATTATTGCATTATGTGGAAATGGCCACCATGACGTGCACAGCCTGTACGGGTGGGCGCAGACCGAGCCCACGCTCAGGTGGGGTGTGGTATAAATTCAATATTCCATAGTCTGTGTTCTATATTCTATATTCTATATTCTATATGTTCTATATTCTGTACTATATATCATTGTTGTATTATTTGGAAATGGCCACTACGACGTGCACAGCCTGTACGGGTGGGCCCAGACCGAGCCCACGCTCAGGTGGGGCGTGCTATAAATTCAATATTCCATAGTCTGTGTTATATATTCTATATTCTATATGTTCTATATTGTGTATTATACATCATTATTGCATTATTTGGAAATGGCCACCATGATGTGCACAGCCTGTACGGGTGGGCGCAGACCGAGCCCACGCTCAGGCGGGGCGTGCTATAAATTCAATATTCCATAGTCTGTGTTCTATATTCTATATTCTATATTCTATAGTCTGTATTCTATATTCTGTATTCTATATGTTCTATATTCTGTATTATATATTGTTATGTATTATTTGGAAATGGCCACTACGACGTGCACAGCCTGTACGGGCGGGCGCAGACCGAGCCCACGCTCAGGTGGGGCGTGCTATAAATTCAATATTCCATGGTCTATATTCTGTATTTTATATTCTATGTTCTATATTTTGTATGTTCTATATTGTGTACTATATATCATTGTTGTATTATTTGGAAATGGCCACCACGACGTGCACAGCCTGTACGGGTGGGCGCAGACCGAGCCCACGCTCAGGTGGGGCGTGCTATAAATTAAATAACCCATAGTCTGTGATCTATATTCTATATTCTATCTGTTATATGTTCTATATTCCGTATTATATATTATTATGTATTATTTGGAAATGGCCACCATGATGTGCACAGCCTGTACGGGTGGGCGCAGACCGAGCCCACGCTCAGGTGGGGCGTGCTATAAATTAAATAATCCATAGTCTGTGTTCTATATTCTATATTCTATATTCTATATGTTCTATATTGTGTATTATATATCATTATTGCATTATTTGGAAATGGCCACCATGACGTGCACAGCCTGTACGGGTGGGCCCAGACCGAGCCCACGCTCAGGTGGGGCGTGCTATAAATTCAATAATCCATAGTCTGTGTTCTATATTCTATATTCTATACTTTATATGTTCTATATTCTGTATTATATATTATTATGTATTATTTGGAAATGGCCACCACGACGTGCACAGCCTGTACGGGTGGGCGCAGACCGAGCCCACGGTCAGGTGGGGCATGGTATAAATTCAATAATCCATAGTCTGTGTTCTATATTCTATATTCTATATTCTATATCTTCTATATTCTGTACTATATATCAGTGTTGTATTATTTGGAAATGGCCATTACGACGTTCACAGCCTGTACGGGTGGGCGCAGACCGAGCCCACGCTCAGGTGGGGCGTGCTATAAATTAAATAATCCATAGTCTGTCTTATATATTCTATATTCTATACTCTATCTGTTATATGTTCTATATTCCGTATTATATATTATTATGTATTATTTGGAAATGGCCACTATGACGTGCACAGCCTGTACGGGTGGGCCCAGACCGAGCCCACGCTCAGGTGGGGCGTGCTATAAATTCAATAATCCATAGTTTGTGTTCTCTACTCTATATTCTATCTGTTATATGTTCTATATTGTGTATTATATATCATTGTTGTATTATTTGGAAATGGCCACTACAACGTGCACAGCCTGTACGGGTGGGCGCAGACCGAGCCCACGCTCAGGTGGGGTGTGGTATAAATTCAATATTCCATGGTCTATATTCTGTATTTTATATTCTATATTCTATATTTTATATGTTCTATATTGTGTATTATATATCATTGTTGTATTATTTGGAAATGGCCACCACGACGTGCACAGCCTGTACGGGTGGGCGCAGACCGAGCCCACGCTCAGGCGGGGCGTGCTATAAATTCAATATTCCATAGTCTGTGTTATATATTCTATATTCTATATTCTATATGTTCTATATTCTGTACTATATATCATTGTTGTATTATTTGGAAATGGCCACCACGACGTGCACAGCCTGTACGGGTGGGCCCAGACCGAGCCCACGCTCAGGTGGGGCGTGGTATAAATGCAATAATCAATAGTCTGTGTTACATATTCTATATTCTATAGTCTGTATTCTATATTCTGTATTCTATATGTTCTATATTCTGTATTATATATTGTTATGTATTATTTGGAAATGGCCACCATGACGTGCACAGCCTGTACGGGTGGGCGCAGACCGAGCCCACGCTCAGGTGTGGCGTGCTATAAATTCAATATTCCATATTCTATACTTTATATGTTCTATATTCTGTATTATATATTGTTATGTATTATTTGGAAATGGCCACTACGACGTGCACAGCCTGTACGGGCGGGTGCAGACCGAGCCCACGCTCAGGTGGGGCGTGGTATAAATTAAATAATCCATAGTCTGTGTTATATATTCTATATTCTACATTCTATATTCTATATGTTCTATATTCTGTACTATATATCATTATTGCATTATTTGGAAATGGCCACTACGACGTGCACAGCCTGTACGGGTGGGCGCAGACCGAGCCCACGCTCAGGTGGGGCGTGCTATAAATTCAATAATCAATAGTCTGTGTTCTATATTCTATATTCTATCTGTTATATGTTCTATATTCCGTATTATATATCATTGTTGTATTATTTGGAAATGGCCACCACGACGCGCACAGCCTGTACGGGTGGGCGCAGACCGAGCCCACGCTCAGGTGGGGCGTGCTATAAATGCAATAATCCATAGTCTGTGTTCTATATTCTATATTCTATACTTTATATGTTCTATATTCTGTATTATATATTATTATGTATTATTTGGAAATGGCCACCACGACGTGCACAGCCTGTACGGGTGGGCGCAGACCGAGCCCACGCTCAGGTGGGGCGTGGTATAAATGCAATAATCCATAGTCTGTGTTCTATATTCTATATTCTATATTCTATATTCTATATTCTATATGTTCTATATTGTGTATTATATATCATTGTTGTATTATTTGGACAATGGCCACTACGACGTGCACAGCCTGTACGGGTGGGCGCAGACCGAGCCCACGCTCAGGTGGGGCATGTAATAAATTCAATAATCCATAGTCTGTGTTCTATATTCTATATTCTATATTCTATATTCTATATCTTCTATATTCTGTACTATATATCATTGTTGTATTATTTGGAAATGGCCACTACGACGTGCACAGCCTGTACGGGTGGGCGCAGACCGAGCCCACGCTCAGGTGGGGCGTGCTATAAATTAAATAATCCATAGTCTGTCTTATATATTCTATATTCTATACTCTATCTGTTATATGTTCTATATTCCGTATTATATATTATTATGTATTATTTGGAAATGGCCACAACGACGTGCACAGCCTGTACGGGCGGGTGCAGACCGAGCCACGCTCAGTGGGGCGTGCTATAAATTAAATATACGACAGTCTGTGTTCTATGTTCTATATTCTATATGTTCTATATTGTGTATTATATATCATTGTTGTATTATTTGGAAATGGCCACTACGACGTGCACAGCCTGTACGGGCGGGCGCAGACCGAGCCCACGCTCAGGTGGGGCGTGGTATAAATTCAATATTCCATGGTCTATATTCTGTATTTTATATTCTATATTCTATATTTTATATGTTCTATATTGTGTATTATATATCATTGTTGTATTATTTGGAAATGGCCACTACGACGTGCACAGCCTGTACGGGCGGGCGCAGACCGAGCCCTGCGCTCAGGTGGGGCATGGTATAAATTAAATAATCCATAGTCTGTGTTCTATATTCTATATTCTATAGTCTGTATTCTATATTCTGTATTCTATATGTTCTATATTCTGTATTATATATTGTTATGTATTATTTGGAAATGGCCACCACGACGTGCACAGCCTGTACGGGTGGGCGCAGACCGAGCCCGTGCTCAGGTGGGGCGTGCTATAAATTCAATATTCCATAGTCTGGGTTATATATTCTATATTCTACATTCTATATTCTATATGTCCTATATTGTGTATTATATATCATTATTGCATATGTGGAAATGGCCACCATGACGTGCACAGCCTGTACGGGTGGGCACAGACCGAGCCCACGCTCAGGTGGGGCGTGCTCTAAACTCAATATACTATATTCTATATTCTACATTCTATATTCTGTATGTTCTATATTCTGTATTATATATCATTATTGCATTATTTGGAAATGGCCACTACGACGTGCGCAGCCTGTACGGGTGGGCGCAGACCGAGCCCACACTCAGGTGGGGCGTGCTATAAACTCAATATACTACAGTCTATATTCTATATTTTATATTCTATATTCTATATTCTATATTCTATATTCTATATTCTATATTCTATATCTATATTCTATATTCTGTAGTATATATCATTATTATATTATTTGGAAATGGCCACGACAACGTGCACAGCCTGTACGGGTGGGCACAGACCGAGCCCACGCTCAGGTGGGGTGTGGTATAAATGCAATAATCGATAGTCTGTGTTACATATTCTATATTCTATAGTCTGTATTCTATATTCTGTATTCTATATGTTCTATAGTCTCTATTATATACCATTGTTGTATTATTTGGAAATGGCCACCACGATGTGCACAGCCTGTACGGGTGGGCGCAGACCGAGCCCACGCTCAGGTGGGGCGTGGTATAAATGCAAATAATCAATAGTCTGTGTTCTATATTCTATATTCTATATTCTGTATTCTATATTCTGTATTCTATATGTTCTATATTCTGTGTTATATATTATTACGTATTATTTGGAAATGGCCACCATGACGTGCACAGCCTGTACGGGCGGGTGCAGACCGAGCCCATGCTCAGGTGGGGCGTGCTATAATTCATATTCCATGGTCTATATTCTGTATTTTATATTCTATATTTTGTATGTTCTATATTGTGTATTATATATCATTGTTGTATTATTTGGAAATGGCCACCACGACGTGCGCAGCCTGTACGGGCGGGCGCAGACCGAGCCCACGCTCAGGCGGGGCGTGCTATAAATTCAATATTCTATACTCTGGGTTATATATTTTATATTTTTATGTTATATAATACAAATATATACAATATATTATATACAGTATCGTATATATTATATACTATATACCATATATGATATATATGATATATGATATATTATATATTATATATTACTGTCATTGCTTTTTTTGCTGTTACTACTATTACTATTGTTATTGTTTTAAATAATGATATTAATTAATTAATTAATTAATTATTAACTCTCTTTCCCCTCGCCCAGGGTGCTGCAGAATCTCACGGGCGAGCGCGGCATCGTGGTCACCTTATTATTATTATTATTATTATTATTATTATTATTATTATTATTATTATTATTATTATTATTATTATTATTACTATTATTACTATTATTAATATTATTATTAATATTATTATTAATATTATTACTAGTAGTTAATTTATTAATTAATTAAACTAAAATCTCTTTCCCCTCGCCCAGGGTGCTGCAGAATCTCACGGGCGAGCGCGGGCATCGTGGTCACCTTATTATTACTATTGCTATTGCTATTACTATTACTCTTGTTATTATTATGAACAATAATATTAATTAATTAATGAATTAATTAGTTACTAATTGTCTTTCCCCTCGCACAGGGTGGTGCAGAAGCTGACGGGCGAGCGCGGCATCGTGGTCACGTTATTATTACTATTATTCCTATTGCTATTACTATTACTATTGTTATTATTATGACTAATAATGATATTAATTAATTAATGATTAATTGTCTTTCCCATCGTGCAGGGCGGTGCAGAAGCTGACGGGCGAGCGCGGCATCGTGGTCACGTTATTCCTATTGCTATTACTATTACTATTGTTATTATTATGAATAATAATATTAATAATTAATTAACTAATTAATTAATGATTAATTGCATTTCCCTGGCGCAGGGCGGTGCAGGACCTGACGGCGGAGCGCGGGCTGGTGGTGACGATATTATTACTATTCCTATTGCTATTACTATTGTTAGTAGTATGAATACTAAATAATGATATCAATTAATTAATTAATTAATTAACGATTAATTGCGTTTCCCCTGGCGCAGGGCGGTGCAGAATCTGACGGGCGAGCGCGGGCTGGTGGTGACGCGCTCGACGTTCCCGGGCAGCGGCCGCTGGGCCGGGCACTGGCTGGGCGACAACACGGCGGCCTGGGACCAGATGGGCAAATCCATCGTGGGTGAGACCCAAAATCCCAATTTTTCACCCCAAAATTCTGAGTTTGGCCCAAAAAAATCGGCATTTCTGAGAAAAAAATCTGTATTTTCCATAAAATTTAATGTATAGTTAATTATCGATATACGTGCCTGGGAGCAGATGGGCAAATCCATCGTGGGTGAGACCCAAAACCCGAATTTCTCACCCAAAAATCCGAGTTTGGCCCAAAAAAATCGGTATTTCTGAGAAAAAAAATCTGTATTTTCTAGAGAAAAAAAATCTGGATTTTCCATATAAATTTATGGATCGTTAATTATAAATTAATTGTCTACATACCTGCCTGGCGCAGATGGGCAAATCCATCGTGGGTGAGACCCCAAATCCAAATTTTTCACCCCAAAATCCGAGTTTGGCCCAAAAAAAATCGGTATTTCTGAGAAAAAAAATCTGTATTTTTAGAGAAAAAAATCTGTATTTTTAGGAAAAAATCTGGATTTTCCATATAAATTTATGGATCGTTAATTATAAATTAATTGTCTACATACCTGCCTGGGAGCAGATGGGCAAATCCATCGTGGGTGAGACCCAAAATCCGAATTTTTCACCCCAAAAATCCGAGTTTGGCCCAAAAACATCGGCATTTCTGAGAAAAAAATCGGAATTTCTGAGAAAAAAATCTGTATTTTCCATAAAATTTAATGTATAGTTAATTATCTATATACCTGCCTGGAGCAGATGGGCAAATCCATCGTGGGTGAGACCCAAAACCCGAATTTCTCACCCCAAAATTCTGAGTTTGGCAAAAAAAAATCTGTATTTTTGAGAAAAAAATCTGTTTTTTCCATAAAATTTAATGTATAGTTAATTATCTACATACCTGCCTGGGAGCAGATGGGCAAATCTATCGTGGGTGAGACCCAAAATCCAAATTTTTCACCCCAAAAATCCGAGTTTGGCCCAAAAACATCAGCATTTCTGAGAAAAAAATCGGAATTTCTGAGAAAAAAATCGGTATTTTCCATAAAATTTAATGTATAGTTAATTATCTATATACGTGCCTGGAGCAGATGGGCAAATCCATCGTGGGTGAGACCCAAAATCCAAAATTTTCACCCCAAAATTCTGAGTTTGGCCCAAAAACATCGGTATTTCTGAGAAAAAAAATCTGTATTTTTGAGAAAAAAAAATCTGCATTTTCGCATATAATTTTCAGTAACGTTAATTATAAATTAATTATCGATATACGTGCCTGGAACAGATGGGCAAATCCATCGTGGGTGAGACCCAAAATCCAAAATTTTCACCCAAAAATCCGAGTTTGGCCCAAAAAAAATCGGTATTTCTGAGAAAAAAATCTGTATTTTTAGAGAAAAAATCTGTATTTTTAGGAAAAAAATCTGTATTTTCCATATATTTTATGTATCGTTAATTATAAATTAATTATCTATATACGTGCCTGGGAGCAGATGGGCAAATCCATCGTGGGTGAGACCCCAAATCCAAATTTTTCACCCCAAAAATCCGAGTTTGGCCCAAAAACATCGGTATTTCTGAGAAAAAAATCGCATTTCTGGGAAAAAATCGGTATTTTCCATAAAATTTAATGTATAGTTAATTATCTACATACCTGCCTGGAGCAGATGGGCAAATCCATCGTGGGTGAGAGCCCAAAACCCGAATTTCTCACCCCAAAATTCTGAGTTTGGCAAAAAAAATCTGTATTTTTGAGAAAAAAATCGGTATTTTCCATAAAATTTAATGTATAGTTAATTATCTACATACCTGCCTGGAGCAGATGGGCAAATCTATCGTGGGTGAGACCAAAATCCAAATTTTTCACCCCAAAATTCTGAGTTTGGCCAAAAAATCGGTATTTCTGAGAAAAAAATCTGTATTTTTAGAGAAAAAAAATCTGTATTTTTAGGAAAAAATCTGTATTTTCCATATAATTTTATGGATCGTTAATTATAAATTAATTATCTATATACGTGCCTGGAGCAGATGGGCAAATCCATCGTGGGTGAGACCCAAAACCCGAATTTCTCACCCCAGAATTCTGAGTTTGGCCCAAAAACATCGGTATTTCTGAGAAAAAAATCGGTATTTTTCAGATAATTTTATGTATCGTTAATTATAAATTAATTATCTACATACCTGCCTGGAGCAGATGGGCAAATCCATCGTGGGTGAGACCCAAAATCCAAAATTTTCACCCAAAATTCTGAGTTTGGCAAAAAAAATCTGTATTTTTGAGAAAAAAATCTGTATTTTCCATAAAATTTAATGTATAGTTAATTATCTACATACCTGCCTGGGAGCAGATGGGCAAATCCATCGTGGGTGAGACCCAAAATCCAAAATTTCACCCCAAAATTCTGAGTTTGGCCCAAAAACATCGGTATTTCTGAGAAAAAAAATCTGTATTTTTTTGAGAAAAAAAAAATCTGTATTTCCATATAATTTTATGTATCGTTAATTATAAATTAATTATCGATATACGTGCCTGGGAGCAGATGGGCAAATCCATCGTGGGTGAGACCCCAAATCCCCATTTCTCACCCCAAAAAGAACCCAAAATGTCCTCAAAATGACCCAAAAAATGACCCAAAACAACCTGGAAATGACCCCAAAAATGACCCAAAATTACCTCAAAGTTCCCCAAAAAATGACCCCAAAATGACCCAAAAATGACCAAAATTTCCTCAAAATTCCCCAAAAAATGACCCAAAACAAGCCAAAAAAGAACCCAAATTTTCCTCAAAATTCCCAAAAAATGACCCAAAACAACCCGGAAATTGCCCGAAAAATGACCCAAAATGACCCAAAATTTCCTCAAAATTCTCAAAAAATGACTCCTCAAAATGACTCCCCAAAAAAAGATGGAAAATGACCTCAAAATTCCCCAAAAAAATGACCCAAAACAACCCAGAAATGACCCCAAAAATGACCCAAAATAACCAAAAATTACCTCAAAATTCCCAAAAATGACCCAAAACAAGCCAAAAAAGAACCAAAAATTACCTCAAAATTACCCAAAAAACGACCCAAAACAACCCGAAATTGCCCCAAAATGACCCAAAATGTCCAAAAATTACCTCAAAATTATAAACTCGAACCTCTCAAAATGACCAGAAAATGACCCAAAAATCACCAAAAATTACCTCAAAATTTCCCAAAACATGACCCCTCAAAATGACTCCAAATTACCCAAAAATTACCCAAAATGACCCCAAAAAAACCTGAAAAGGACCCAAAAATACCCGAAAATTACCTCAAAATTATAAACTCGAACCTCTCAAAATGACCAGAAAATGACCCAAAAATCACCAAAAATTACCTCAAAATTCCCCAAAAAATGACCCCAAAATGAGCCAAAAATGACCCAAAAATTTTCCAGAATGACCCAAAAAACCCCGAAAATGACCCAAAATGACCAAAAATTGCCTCAAAATTCCCCAAAAATGACCCAAAAATGACCCAAAAAAGAACCCAAAGTTTCCTCAAAATTCCCAAAAAATGACCCAAAACAACCCGGAAATTGCCCCAAAATGACCCAAAATTTCCTCAAAATTCCCCAAAAAATGACCCCAAAATGACCCAAAAACCCCTGAAAATGCCCCAAAATGGCCCCAAATTTACCCGAAATGACCAAATGACCAAAAATGCCCCAATTTGCCCCAAATTTGTGAATTTTTCTTCGATTTCCCGCCAGGAATGTTGGACTTCAGCCTCTTCGGGGTCTCCACGTGAGTGCAACCTTCGGGATTTACCAAAATTCCCAGTTTTGGCCTCGTTTTAGGGGATTTTGGGGTTGAATTTTGTGGGGTTTTTTGAGAAATTCCCAATTTTGGCCTCATTTTTAGGGAATTTTGGTGGTTTTGGGGTTGAATTTTGTGGGGTTTTTGAGAAATTCCCAATTTTGGGCTCATTTTTATGGGAATTTTGGTGTTTTTGGGATCAACATTTCTGGGTTTTTGATAAATTCCCAATTTTGGCCTCATTTTTAGGGGATTTGGCCTCATTTTTAGGGGATTTTTGGTGTTTTTGGGGTTGAATTTTGTGGGGTTTTTGGAAATTCCCAATTTTGGGCTCATTTTTAGGGGATTTTGGTGGTTTTGGGATCAATATTTGTGGGGTTTTTGGAAATTCCCAATTTTGGCCTCATTTTTAGGGGATTTGGGCTCATTTTTAGGGAATTTTGGTGTTTTTGGGATCAATATTTGTGGGGTTTTTGGGAAATTCCCAATTTTGGGCTCATTTTTAGGGGATTTTTGGTGGTTTTGGGATCAACATTTGTGGGTTTTTGAGAAATTCCCAATTTTGGCCTCAGTTTTAGGGGATTTGGGCTCATTTTTATGGGAATTTTGGTGGTTTTGGGTTGAATTTTGTGGGGTTTTGAGAAATTCCCAATTTTGGTCTCATTTTTAGGGGATTTTTGGTGTTTTGGAGTTGAATTTTGTGGGTTTTTGAGAAATTCCCAATTTTGGCCTCATTTTTAGGGGATTTTGGTGGTTTTGGGATCAATATTTGTGGGGTTTTGAGAAATTCCCAATTTTGGTCTCATTTTTATGGGAATTTTGATGTTTTGGGGTTGAATTTTGTGGGGTTTGTGGGAAATTCCTAGTTTTGGTCTCATTTTTAGGGGAATTTTGGTGGTTTTGGGGTTGAATTTTGTGGGTTTTTTTGGGAAATTCCCAATTTTGGGCTCATTTTTAGGGGAATTTTGATGTTTTTGGGATCAACATTTGTGGGTTTTTTGAGAAATTCCCAATTTTGGCCTCAGTTTTAGGGGATTTGGCCTCATTTTTATGGGAATTTTGGTGTTTTGGGGTTGAATTTTGTGGGGTTTTTGGGAAATTCCCAATTTTGGCCTCATTTTTAGGGGATTTGGCCTCATTTTTAGGGGAATTTTGGTGTTTTTGGGATCAACACTTGTGGGGTTTTTGGGAAATTCCCAATTTTGGCCTCGTTTTTAGGGGATTTTTGGTGTTTTGGGTTGAATTTTGTGGGGTTTTTGGGAAATTCCCAATTTTGGGCTCATTTTTAGGGAATTTTGGTGGTTTTGGGGTTGAATTTTGTGGGGTTTTTTGAGAAATTCCCAATTTTGGCCTCATTTTTAGGAGATTTTTGGTGTTTTTGGGATCAACATTTGTGGGGTTTTTGGGAAATTCCCAATTTTGGCCTCAGTTTTAGGGGATTTGGCCTCATTTTTATGGAATTTTGGTGTTTTTGGGATCAATATTTGTGGGGTTTTTGAGAAATTCCCAATTTTGGCCTCATTTTTAGGGGAATTTTGGTGGTTTTGGGATCAATATTTGTGGGGTTTTTGAGAAATTCCCAATTTTGGCCTCATTTTTAGGGGATTTTTGGTGGTTTTGGGGTTGAATTTTGTGGGGTTTGTGGGAAATTCCAATTTTGGGTTCATTTTTATGGGATTTTTGGTGTTTTTGGGGTTGAATTTTGTGGGGTTTGTGGGAAATTCCCAATTTTGGCCTCATTTTTATGGGAATTTTGGTGGTTTTGGGATCAATATTTGTGGGGTTTTGAGAAATTCCCAATTTTGGCCTCAGTTTTAGGGATTTGGGCTCATTTTTATGGGAATTTTGGTGGTTTTGGGGTTGAATTTTGTGGGGTTTGTGGGAAATTCCCAATTTTGGCCTCATTTTTAGGGAATTTTGGTGGTTTTGGGATCAACATTTGTGGGGTTTTTGGGAAATTCCCAATTTTGGTCTCAATTTTATGGGAATTTTGGTGGTTTTGGGATCAATATTTGTGGGTTTTTGGGAAATTCCCAATTTTGGGCTCATTTTTAGGGGAATTTTGGTGGTTTTGGGGTTGAATTTTGTGGGTTTTTTGGAAATTCCCAATTTTGGGCTCATTTTTAGGGGAATTTTGGTGTTTTTGGATCAATATTTCTGGGGTTTTTGAGAAATTCCCAATTTTGGCCTCATTTTTAGGGGAATTTTGGTGTTTTGTGGTTGAATTTTGTGGGGTTTTTGGGAAATTCCCAATTTTGGCCTCATTTTTATGGGATTTTTGGTGTTTTTGGGGTTGAATTTTGTGGGGTTTGTGGGAAATTCCAATTTTGGGCTCATTTTTAGGGGAATTTTGGTGGTTTTGGGATCAACATTTGTGGGTTTTTTGAGAAATTCCCAATTTTGGTCTCAATTTTATGGGAATTTTGGTGGTTTTGGGGTTGAATTTTGTGGGGTTTTTGGGAAATTCCCAATTTTGGCTCATTTTTATGGCAATTTTGGTGTTTTGGGATCAATATTTGTGGGGTTTTGAGAAATTCCCAATTTTGGCCTCAGTTTTAGGGATTTGGGCTCATTTTTAGGGGATTTTTGGTGTTTTGGGGTTGAATTTTGTGGGGTTTTGAGAAATTCCAATTTTGGCCTCATTTTTAGGGGAATTTGGTGGTTTTGGGATCAACATTTGTGGGGTTTGTGGGAAATTCCAATTTTGGCCTCATTTTTAGGGGAATTTTGGTGTTTTTGGGATCAATATTTGTGGGTTTTTTGAGAAATTCCCAATTTTGGCCTCATTTTTAGGGGAATTTTGGTGGTTTTGGGATCAATATTTGTGGGGTTTTGGGAAATTCCCAATTTTGGCCTCATTTTTAGGGA
>NW_026948519.1:83803-141303 GCF_035770615.1 Melospiza melodia melodia
TATTTTCGGACCTGAAGCGGGTGTTGTTGGCCGGGAGCTGCTGGGGGACGACGAGACCCCCCCGGATGTGGAGGTTGGTGTCATTGGAGGATTATTGGGCAATTATTAGGGAATTATTAGGGATTTATTAGGCAATTAATAATTAATTATTTTCGGACCTGAAGCGGGTGTTGTTGGCCGGGAGCTGCTGGGGGACAATGAGACCCCCCCGGATGTGGAGGTTGGTGTCATTGGAGGATTATTAGGGGATTATTAGGATATTATTAGGGATTTATTAGGCAATTTAATAATTAATTAATTTCGGACCTGAAGCGGGTGTTGTTGGCCGGGAGCTGCTGGGGGACGACGAGACCCCCCCGGATGTGGAGGTTGATGTCATTGGAGGATTATTGGGCCATTATTAGGGAATTATTAGGGATTTATTAGGCAATTAATAATTAATTAATTTCGGACCTGAAGGCGGTGTTGTTGGCCGGGAGCTGCTGGGGGACGACGAGACCCCCCCGGATGTGGAGGTTGATGTGACCCAGGGGCGCCGGAAAGTTCCGGAACTGCCCGCCGGACGCCGACCTCCGCGTCCTGGGAACGGAAAAAAAATTCATTACATTTGTCCGTGTTAATGATTCAATTAATTATTAGGTGTTAATTAGGATGGGTTAATTAATTCTTCAATTTTAATTCATCAGCGGTGAGAGAGGGGGGTGAAAATTCAAGCGGAAAATTCCTTTAAAAAAGGGAAAAAAATGACAAAAAAATGGGCAAAAGAAGTGGAAAAAAATGACAAAAAATGGGCAAAAAATATTGACAAAAAGTGGACAAAAATAGGGGGGAAAAATGGGTTAAATTTGGACAAAAATTAGAGGAAAAATGACCAAAAAATTGGACAAAAAATAGGAAAAAAGTGGACAAAAAATTACAAAGAAGGATCCAAAATGGACAAAAAAAAAGGACAAAAAAATGGGCAAAAATTGGGTAAAAAACTGGGTAAAAAAATGGACAAAAATTATAGAGAAAATGACCAAAAAATGGACAAAAAATGGACACAAAATGGACAAAAAGTGGACAAAAAATTACAAGGAAGGATCCAAAATGGAGAAAAAAATGGACAAAAATTGGGTAAAAAATGGACAAAAAATTTTAGAGAAAATGACCAAAAAATGGACAAAAATTCTAGAGAAAATGACCAAAAAATGACAAAAAATGGACAAAAAAATAGAGCAAAATGGACAAAAAGTGGACAAAGAGTTAGAGAAAAATGACAAAAAATTTGATCAAAATTGGACCAAAAAAATAGGAAAAAAAATGGACATGAGGAATGACGAAAAAATTAACAAAATAATTGACAAAAAATGGACAAAAATTAAAGAAAAATGAGAAAAAATGTGACCAAAAAATGGACACAAATTGGACAAAACAATGGACAATAAATTACAAAAATGTGGTAAAAAATGGACAAAAATGATAGAAAAAATGACCCAAAAATGGCCAAAAAATGGACAAAAGAATGGACAAAAAATTAATTAAATCAATTAAATTAAAATAATTAAGTTAAATGAAATGAAAATAAATTAAATTAAAAGGAATGAAAAAAAAAATAAAATGAAAAGAAAATGAAAAGAAATAAAATTAAAGGTCAGTTTGAAATGCTCAGGAGCATTAACATTCAAAGAAGAATATGAATGAATGAATTGGCTAAATAGATATGAGTATTAAAATAAATCACTAACTATTAAATATCAATTAACTGATGAATGAAATGATTAATTGTTGGCACTGACGGTGCGGAAGTCAATGGACAAAAGAATGGGCAAAAAATTAATTAAATTAATTACATTAAATCAATGAAGTGAAATGAAATGAAAAGAAATGAAATGAAAAGAAATGCAAAAGAAATAAAATGAAAAGAGAAGAAATGCAAAGAAATAAAATGAAAAGAAATAAAATTAAATTAAAGGTCAGTTTTAGAATGCTCAGGAGCATTAACATTAAAAGAAGAATATGAATGAATGAATTGCTAATAGATATGAGTATTAAAATAAATCACTTACTATTAAATATCAATTAACTGATTAATGAAATGATTAATTGTTGGCACTGACGGTGTGGAAGTCAATGGACAAAAGAATGGGCAAAAAATTAATTAAATCAATTAAATTAATTAAGTTAAAATGAAATGAAAAGAAATGAAATGAAAAGAAATTCAATGAAATAAAATGAAAAGAAATAAAATAAAATTAAAGGTCAGTTTGAAAATGCTCAGGAGCATTAACATTAAAAGAAGAATATGAAATGAATGAATTGCTCATAGAGGAGATGTAATATTAAAATAAACAATGAACTATTAAGTATCAATTAACGAATTAATGAACGATTAATTGGTGGCACTGACGGTGCGGAAGTCAATGGACAAAAGAATGGGCAAAAAATTAATTAAATCAATTAAATTAATTAAGTTAAATGAAATGAAAATAAATTAAATTAAAAGAAATGAAAAGAAATAAAATGCAAAGAAATAAAATGAAAAGAAATAAAATTCACTGAAAGGTCAGTTTGAAAATGCTCAGGAGCATTAACATTAAACGGAGAATATGAATGAATGAATTGCTCATAGAGAGATGTAATATTACAATAAACAATGAACTATGAAGTATCAATGAACTCGATTGATGAATGATTAATGGCTGGCACTGATGGTGTGGAAGTCAATGGACAAAAGAATGGACAAAAACATTAATTAAATCAATTAATTAAGTTAAATGAAATGAAAATAAATTAAATTAAAAGAAATGAAACGAAATAAAATGAAACGAAATAAAATGAAAAAGAAATAAAATTAAAGGTCAGTTTGAAAATGCTCAGGAGCATTAACATTACAAGAAGAATATGAATGAATGAATTGCTAATAGAGAGATGTAATATTAAAATAAACAATGAACTATTAAGTATCAATTAACGAATTAATGAATGATTAATTGGTGGCACTGACAGTGCGGAAGTCAATGGACAAAAGAATGGGCAAAAAAATTAATTAAATCAATTAAATTAATTAAGTTAAATGAAATGGAAAGGAATGAAAAGGAATAAAATTCAATGAAAGGTCACTTTGAAAATGCTCAGGAGCATTAACATTAACAGAAAAGTATGAATGAATGAATTGCTCATAGAGAGATATAAAGATTACAATAAACAATGAACTAGGAAGTATCAATGAACGGATTCATTAATGAATGATCAATGGCTGGCACTGACGGTGTGGAAGTCAATGGACAAAAGGATGGACAAAAAGATTAATTAAATCAATTTAATTAAGTTAAATGAAATGGAAAGAAATGAAAGAAATAAAAATTAAAGGTCAGTTTGAAAATGCTCAGGAGCATTAACATTCAAAGAAGAAGATGAATGAATGAATTGCTCATAGAGAGATGTAATATTACAATAAACAATGAAGTATGAAGTATCAATGAACTGATTAATGAATGATTAATTGGTGGCACTGACGGTGTGGAAAGTCAATGGACAAAAGGATGGACAAAAGATTAATTAAATCAATTTAATTAAGTTAAAATGAAATGGAAAGAAATGAAAAGAAATAAAATGAAAGGTCAGTTTGAAAATGCTCAGGAGCATTAACATTAAACGGAGAATATGAATGAATGAATTGCTAATAGAGAGATGTAATATTACAATAAACAATAAACAATGAAGTATCAATGAACTGATTGATCAATGGCTGGCACTGACGGTGTGGAAGTCAATGGACAAAAGAATGGACAAAACATTAATTAAATCAATTAAACTAATTAAGTTAAATGAAATGAAAAGAAATAAATGCAAAGAAATTAAATTAAAAGAAATTCAATGAAATATAATGAAAAGAAATAAAATTCACTGAAAGGTCAGTTTGAAAATGCTCAGGAGCATTAACATTAAACGAAGAAGATGAATGAAATGAATTGCTAATAGAGAGATGTAATATTACAATAAACAATGAAGTATCAATGAACGGATTAATGAATGATTAATTGGTGGCACTGACGGTGTGGAAGTCGAACCAGCGCGCGTCGGGCAGGTACGCTCGCACCTCGCTCACGCCCTGCGGGAAACATTTGGGTTTGGCGCCCCAAAATCCCGAAGTTGGGAATTTTTGGGGTTTCCTCCAGTTGGGTTTTGGGATTTCCCATTTTTTTTAGGATTTTTCCCAATTTCCCCCCATTTTTCCCCATTTTCCCCCTATTTCTCCATTGAGTTTTTTGGGATTTTCCCCCCATTTTTGGGATTTTTTCCCCCCTTTTTTTTGGGATTTTTTGGGATTTTTTCCCAATTTTCCCCATTACTTTTTTTGGGATTCCCCCATTTTTTTTAAGGATTTTTCCCAATTTCCCCCCAATTTCCCCCATTTCTCCATTGAGTTTTTTGGAATTCCCCCCGCTTTTTGGGGATTTTCCCCCCATGTTTTGGGAATTTTCCCAATTTTCCCCATTAAATTTTTGGGATTTCCCATTTTTTTAGGATTTTGCCCAATTTTCCCCACATTTCCCCCATTTCTCCCATTGAGTTTTTTGGGATTTTCCCACATTTTTTCATTGAGCTTTTTGGGATTTTCCCCCCTTTTTTTGGGATTTTTTGCCAATTTCCCCCATTAAATTTTTGGGATTTCCATTTTTTTTAGGATTTTTTCCCAATTTCCCCCCATTTTTCCCCATTTCCCCTCCATTTTTCCCATTGAGTTTTTTGGGATTTTCCCAATTTTCCCCATTCTTTTTTGGGATTCCCCCATTAAATTTTAGGATTTTCCCATT
This sequence comes from Melospiza melodia melodia, assembly GCF_035770615.1. Classification (NCBI taxonomy): domain Eukaryota; kingdom Metazoa; phylum Chordata; class Aves; order Passeriformes; family Passerellidae; genus Melospiza; species Melospiza melodia. The sequence goes on from NW_026948519.1 coordinate 88,603, forward strand.
TTTTAGGATTTTGCCCAATTTTCCCCATTGACTTTTTTGGGATTTTCCCCCATTTTTGGGAGGATTTTCCCAATTTTCCCCATTCTTTTTTGGGATATCCCCATTAAATTTTTAGGATTTCTCATTTTTTTAGGATTTTGCCCAATTTCGCCCCAATTTCCCCCATTTCTCCATTGAGACTTTTTGGGATTTTCCCCCCTTTTTTTGGATTTTCCCCCCCATTTTTTGGGATTTTCCCAATTTCCCCATTAAAATTTTTTGGGATTTCCCATTTTTTTTTTAGGATTTTTCCCAATTCCCCAATAAATTTTAGGATTTTCCCATTTTTTTAGGATTTTGCCCAATTTCCCCCCAATTTGCCCCCCAATTTCCCCCATTTCTCCATTGAGTTTTTTTGGGATTTTCCCCCTTTTTTTTGGGATTTTTCCCACCATTTTTTTGGGATTTTCCCAATTTTCCCCATTAAATTTTTGGGATTTCCCCCTTTTTAAAGGATTTTTCCCAATTTCCCCCCAATTTCCCCCATTTTCCCCATTGAGTTTTTGGGATTTTTTCCCCCCATTTTTTGAATTTTTTGCCCCCATTTTTGGGGATTTTTTCCCAATTCTCCCCATTAAATTTTTGGGATTTCCATTTTTTTTCGGATTTTCCCGATTTTTCCCGTTTTCCCCCCTTTTCTCCATTGAGTTTTTTGGGATTTCCCCCCTTTTTTTTGGGATTGTTTTCCCCCATTTTTCGGGATTTTTTCCCAATTTCTCCCATCAAATTTTTGGGATTTTCCTTTTATTTCTAGGATTTTCAGGGATTTTCCCAATTTTCCCCATTAAAATTTTAGGATTTCCCTTTTTTTCTTAGGATTTTCCCAATTTTCCCCATTAAATTTTTGGGATTTCTCATTTTTTTAGGATTTTTCCCAATTTCCCCCATAAAATTTTAGGATTTTTCCATTTTTTTTTAGGATTTTGCCCAATTTCCCCCCAATTTCCCCCATTTCTCCATTGAGTTTTTTGGGATTTTCCCCCTTTTATTGGAATTTCTCCCATTGGATTTTTGGGAATTTTCCCCAATTTCCCATTAAATTTTTGGGATTTCCCATTTTTTTTTCGGATTTTCGCATTTTTTTTGGGATTTTGCTTGATTTTTCCCGTTTTCCCCCCATTTCTCCATTGAATTTTTTGGGATTTTTTTCCCCATTTTTTGGGATTTTCCCCCATTTTTGGGGATTTTTTTCCCCCATTTTTTTGGCATTTTTCCCAATTTCCCCCATTACATTTATGAGATTTCCCATTTTTTTTCGGATTTTCCCATTTTTTTGGTATTTTTTCCCAATTTTCCCCATTTTCCCCCCGTTTCTCACGGGTTTCCAGCACGGGGCTGACCAGCAGCCCCTCCCCCCACAGGAACTGCCGGTCCAGGTCCCACGTCGTCCTGTCCTCCACAAACCTGCGCAAAAAAACCAAAATTTTGGGCAAATCCCGCAAAAAAATCATCCCAATTATCAATAAAAATAAAAGATTCATTTAAAATAATGAATAAAATAAGGAGGATTTTTAAAAGGCAAATTTCTGCTCCAAAAAGGCGAATTTTGGGGTGAAAAAAAGGCGATTTTTTTTGGCTGGAAAATGGTGATTTTTGGGCTGGAAAATGAGGATTTTTTTGGGAGAAAAAATGGTGATTTGTGGGTAAAAGAATTGGCGATTTTGGGGTGAAAAATGTGATTTTTTTTTTGCCCATAAAAGCAGATTTTGGGCTGAAAAAAAGGCGATTTTTTGGGCTCGTAAAAAGGCAATCGATTGCCCCACGTCGTCCTGTCCTCCACAAACCTGCGCAAAAAAAACAAAATTTTGGGCAAATCCCGCAAAAAAATCATCCCAATTTCTCAATAAAAATAAAATATTCATTTAAATAATGAATAAAATAAGGAGGATTTTTAAAAGGCAAATTTCTGCTCCAAAAAGGCGAATTTTGGGCTGGAAAATGAGGATTTTTGGGCTGGAAAATGAGGATTTTTTGGGGCAAAAAAATGGTGATTTTGGGGTGAAAAAAGGTGATTTTTGGGCTGGAAAATGGTGATTTTGGGGCAAAAAAATGGTGATTTTTTTGGGGGAAAAAAATGGTGATTTTTGGGTAAAGAATCAGCAATTTTGAGGTGAAAAATGTGATTTTTTTTTTTTGCCCATAAAAGCAGATTTTTGGGCTGAAAAAGGCGATTTTTGGGCTCGTAAAAAGGCAATGGATGCCCCACGTCGTCCTGTCCTCCACAAACCTGCGCAAAAAAACCAAAATTTTGGGCAAATCCCGCAAAAAAAATCATCCCAATTATCAATAAAAATAAAATATTCATTAAAAATAATGAATAAAATAAGGAGGATTTTTTAAAAGGCAAATTTTCTGCTCCAAAAAGGCGATTTTTTGGGGTGAAAAAAGGCGATTTTTGGGCTGGAAAATGAGGATTTTTGGGCTGGGAAATGGTGATTTTTGGGGGGAAAAAATGGTGATTTTTGGGTAAAGAATTGGCGATTTTGGGGTGAAAAATGTGATTTTTTTTTGGCCATAAAGGGGGATTTTGGGCTGAAAAAAGGCGATTTTTGGGCTCGTAAAAAGGCAATGGATGCCCCACGGTCGTCCTGTCCTCCACAAACCTGCGCAAAAAAACCAAAATTTTGGGCAAATCCCGCAAAAAAATCATCCCAATTATCAATAAAAATAAAATATTCATTTAAATAATGAATAAAATAACCAGGATTTTAAAAAGGCAAATTTCTGCTCCAAAAAGGCGATTTTTGGGGTGAAAAAAAGGCGATTTTTGGGCTGGAAAAATGAGGATTTTTTGGGGCAAAAAAAATGGTGATTTTGGGGTGAAAAAAGGCGATTTTTGGGCTGGAAAATGGTGATTTTGGGGCAAAAAAAATGGTGATTTTTTTGGGGGAAAAAATGGTGATTTTTGGGTAAAGAATCAGCAATTTTGAGGTGAAAAATGTGATATTTTTTTTTTTTGCCCATAAAAGCAGATTTTGGGCTGAAAAAAAGGCGATTTTTGGGGTGAAAAATGGTGATTTTAAGGGTTCAAAAAAGGCGATTTTGGGCAAATCCCACCGAAAAATCATCCAAAATTATCAATAAAAATAAAATATTCATTAAAAAAGAATTCATAAAATAAGGATGATTCTAAAAACGCAAGGTTTTGCTCCAAAAAATTTGATTTTGGAGCCTGAAAAGAGACGGTTTTTGGGGTGAAAAAAGGCGATTTTTGGGCTGGAAAATGAAGATTTTTTTGGGGGGAAAAATGGCGATTTTTGGGTAAAGAATTGGCGATTTTTGGGGTGAAGAAAATGTGATTTTTTTTTTTGCCCATAAAAGGGGATTTTGGAGCTGAAAAAGAGACGATTTTGGGCTCAAAAAAGGCGATTTTTTGGGCTTGAAAAAAAATGCAATTTTGGGGTGAATTTGGGCTGACGAAATGGGAGATTTTGGGGTGAAAAGAGGCGATTTTGGTGGCCCCAAAAATGGTGATTTTTTGGGCATGAAAAGAGGCGATTTCTGGGGTGAAAAATGATCATTTTTAGAGTGAGAAGAGGCGATGTTGGGCTCAAAAAAGGTGATTTTTTTGGGGTGACAAACGGGCAATTTTGGGGTTGAAAAAAGGCAATTTTTGGGCCCGCAAAGAGGCGATTTTGGGGTGAAAAAAGCCAATTTTTGGGGTGACAAAATGGCAATTTGGGGGTGAAAATGGTGATTTTGGGGTCAAAAAAACGGCGAGTTTTTGGGCCTGAAAAGAGGCGATTTTGGGGTGAAAAAAGGGGATTTTTGAGGTGAGTTTGGGGTGGAAAAATGCTGATTTTTTTGGGTAAAAAAAAAGGCAATTTTAGGGTGAAAAAATGACAATTTTTTGCAAGAAAAATTGTGATTTTTTTGCCCTAAAATGGGGATTTGGGGTACCAAAGGTAATTTTGGGGTGAAAAAATGACAATTTTTGCAAGAAAAATGTGATTTTTTTGCCCTAAAATGGGGATTTTTGGGGTACCAAAGGTAATTTTGGGGTGAAAAATGGGATTTTGGGCTGGGAAATGGATGACTTTTGGGGCGGAAAAATGGCAATTTTGGGGCCTGAAAGGAGGTGGGTTTGGGGCCCAAAAGAGGCAATTTTGGGGTGAAAAAAGGCAATTTTGGGCTCAAAAAAGGGGATTTTGGGGGCCCGAAAAGAGGCGATTTTAGGCTGAAAAAATGGGGATTTTGGGGGTGAAAAAATGGTGATTTTTGGGGGTGAAAAAATGATGATTTTTGGGGCAAAACCCTGGGATATTGCGGTGCAAAAAAAGCGATTTTTTTTTCCCCATAAAAGGAGATTTTTGGAGCTGAAAAAGAGACAATGTTGGGCTCAAAAAAAGGTGATTTTGGGGCCCGAAAAGAGGCGATTTTTGGGGTGAAAAAAGGGAATTTTTGAGGGGAATTTTGGGTGAAAAGAGGCGACTCTGGGGTGAAAAATGATGATTTTTTTTGGGTGAAAAAAAGGCAAATTTTAGGGTAAAAAAATGGCGATTTTTGCAGGAAAAATGTGATTTTTTTTTTGCCAAAACGGTAATTTTGGGGTGAAAAGCGGCGATTTTGGGGCTCACTGGTGCAGCAGGGGCAGGGAGGGATTTTGGGGTGAAAAAATTCAATTTTTGGGGCGTGAAAAGAGGCGATTTTGGGGTGAAAAGTGGTGATTTTTGGGCTGAAAAAAGGGCAAGTTTTGGGCCCGAAAAGAGGCGATTTTGGGATGAAAAAAGGAAATTTTGGGGTGACAAAAGGGCAATTCTGGGGTGAAAATGGAGGGAAAAAAAGGCAATTTTGGGGTAGAAAAACCTCAATTTTGGGGTGAGAAAAGGGGACTTTTGAGGTGAGTTTGGGGTGAAAAGGGGCGATTCTGGGGGCGAAAAAAAAGGCGATTTTGGGCCCAAAAAAAGGCGATTTTGGGCTGGAAAATGATGACTTTAGGGTGGAAAATGGCGATTTTTGCATGAAAAATGTGATTTTTTTTTGCCAAAATGGTAATTTTGGGGTGAAAAAAAGGCGATTTTGGGGCCCAAAAAACGCAATTTTGGGGCCCGAAAAGAGGCAATTTTTGGGTGAAAAAAGGGGATTTTTGAGGTGAATTTTTGGGCGAAAAGAGGCGACTCTGGGGTGAAAAATGCCGATTTTTTGGATGATAAAAAGGCAAATTTTTAGGGGGAAAAAAATGGCGATTTTTGCAGGAAAAATGTGATTTTTTTTTTTGCCAAAACGGTAATTTTGGGGTGAAAAAGCGGCGATTTTGGGGCTCACTGGTGCAGCAGGGGCAGGGAGGGATTTTGGGGTGAAAAAATTCAATTTTTGGGGCCTGAAAAGAGGCGATTTTGGGGTGAAAAGTGGCGATTTTTGGGCTGAAAAAAGGGCAAGTTTTGGGCCCAAAAAGAGGCGATTTTGGGATGAAAAAAGGAAATTTTGGGGTGACAAAAGGGCAATTCTGGGGTGAAAAATGGAGGGAAAAAGGCAATTTTGGGGTAGAAAAACCTCAATTTTGGGGTGAGAAAAGGGGATTTTTGAGGTGAATTTTGGGTGAAAAGGGGCGATTCTGGGGGTGAAAAAAAGGCGATTTTGGGCCCAAAAAAAGGCGATTTTTGGGCTGGAAAATGATGGACTTTAGGGTGGAAAATGGCGATTTTTGCATGAAAAATGTGATTTTTTTTGCCAAAATGGGTAATTTTGGGGTGAAAAAAAAAGGCGATTTTTGGGGCCCAAAAAACACAATTTTGGGGCCCGAAAAGAGGCAATTTTTGGGTGAAAAAAGGGGATTTTTGAGGTGAATTTTGGGCGAAAAGAGGCGACTCTGGGGTGAAAAAATGCCGATTTTTTGGATGAAAAAAAAGGCAATTTTAGGGGGAAAAAAATGGGCGATTTTTGCGGGAAAAATGTGATTATTTTCCACAAAAAGACAATTTTGGGGTGAAAAGCGGCGATTTTGGGGCCTCACTGGTGCAGCAGGGGCAGGGAGGGATTTTGGGGGGAAAAAAATCAATTTTTGGGGCCCGAAAAAGAGGCGATTTTGGGGTGAAAAATTCAATTTTTGGGGCCCGAAAAGAGGCGAGTTTGGAGCCCGAAAAGAGGCAATTTTTGGGTGAAAAAAGGGGATTTTTGAGGTGAGTTTGGGGTGAATAAAAGGCGATTCTGGGGTGAGAAATGATCATTTCGCCGTTGAAAAAAAGGCAATTTTAGGGTGAAAAAATGGCGATTTTTTGCGGGAAAAATGTGATTTTTTTTTTTGCCAAAACGGCAATTTTGGGGTGAAAAGCGGCGATTTTGGGGCTCACTGGTGCAGCAGGGGCCGCACGACGGTGTCGCCGTGGGCGTGGGCGCGGAAGAGCAGCGAGTAGAGCGCGGGCAGCAGGCGGTAGCGCAGCTCCAGAACGCGCCGGGACAGCGACACAAAGGTGGAGTTCCAGGCCAGCGGGTCCTGGCGCTGAAATGGGGAAAAAAAACGAGATTTTGGTTAAAAAGGGAAAAAAATGGCTATTTGGGATAATTGAACATTCGAGGTTTTGGTTAATTGAGTCATTAATTGCTAATTGGATAATCTGGCACCGGGGACAGCGACACGAAGGTGGAGTTCCAGGCCACCGGGTCCTGGCGCTGAAATGGGGAAAAAAACGAGATTTTGGTTAAATAGGGAAAAAATTGAATTTTGGATAATTGAACATTCGAGGTTTTGGTTAATTGAGTCATTAATTGAGTCATTAATTGGATAATCTGGCACCGGGACAGCGACACGAAGGTGGAGTTCCAGGCCACCGGGTCCTGGCGCTGAAATGGGGAAAAAAAACGAGATTTTGGTTAAATAGGGAAAAAAATTGAATTTTGGGATAATTGAACATTCGAGGTTTTGGTTAATTGAGTCATTAATTGAGTCATTAATTGGATAATCTGGCACCGGGACAGCGACACGAAGGTGGAGTTCCAGCCACCGGGTCCTGGCGCTGAAACGGGGCGAAAAAACGAGATTTTGGTTAAATAGGGAAAAAATTGAATTTTGAGTCATTGGGTTAAAAATGGCAATTTTGGGTCATCGGGTGAAAAATGGCAATTTTGGGTCATTGGGTGAAAAATGGGGATTTTGAGTCATTGGGTGAAAAAGTGGGAGTTTGTGATTTGGGGTCAAAAATTGGGGATTTTTGGCAAAGGGGAGGAAATGGCGATTTTGGGGTTTGGGGTGAGAAACGGGGATTTGGGGTCATTGGGGAAAAAATGGAATTTTGGATTATTGGGGAAAAATTGATGATTTTGGGTCATTGGGTGGAAAATGGAGGGTTTGGGGTTTGGGGTGAGAAATGGCGATTTTGGGGTTTGGGGTGAAAAACGGGGATTTTGGGTCATTGGGTAATGAATGGGGTCATTAATTGGGTAATTAACGGGGTCATTAATTGCTAATTGGGGAATCTGAAAAAATGGGGATTTTGGGTCATTTGGGGAAAATGGAGGGTTTGGTTTTGGGGTGAAAAATGGGGATTTTTGGGGTCATGAATGGGGTCATTAATTGGGTAATTAACGGGGTCATTAATTGCTAATTGGATAATCTGGCACCGGGACAGCGACACAAAGGTGGAGTTCCAGGCCAGCGGGTCCTGGCGCTGAAATGGGGCGAAAAAATGAGATTTTGGTTAAATAGGGAAAAAATTGAATTTTGAGTCATTGGGTGAAAATGGGGATTTTTGGGTCATGGGGGTGAAAAATGGAAATAAGGGAATTCTTGTGGAAATTTGAGGGAAATAATGGGGAAATGTGGGAAAATTAATGGGGAAATATAAAAAATAATGGGGGAAATATGGGAAAAATGGGAAAATATTGGAACAATAAATGGAAAATATGGGGGAAAATACAGGAAATTAATGGGAAAATATGGGAAACAAATTACGGGGAATAAAAAGGAAAATATTGGGGAAATAAATGGGAAAAAATGGTGAAATAAAGGGAAAGTATGGGAAAGTGAGGAAAAATATTGGGGAAATAAAGGGAAAAAATTGGAAATAAAAGGAAAAATTGGAAATAATGGGGAAAATAAAGAGAAAATATGGGGAAAATATGAGAAAAAATTCTGGAAAAAATGGGGAAATATTGGGGAATATTGGGGAAATATCAGGGAAATAATGGGGAAAATACAAAAATAATGGAAAATATGGGGGAAATAATGGGGGAAATATTAGGAAAATAAAGGGAAATAAAGGGAAAATATTAGGGAAATAATGGGAAAAATTAATGGGAATAAAAGGAAAAATATTGGGGAAATAAAGGAGAAATATGGGAAATATTGGGAAAAATTGGAAATAATGGGGAAAATAAAGGGAAAATATGGGGAAAAATATGAGAAAAATTCTGGAAAAAACTGGGAAAAATTGGGAAAAATTTGGAAATAATGGGGAAATAAAGGGAAATATGGGGAAAAAAAGGGAAAATAATGGGAATTAAAAGGGAAATAACGGGGGAAAAAGCGGATTTTGGGGAAATTTTCGGGAGAAATGTGAATTTGGGGTGGGTTTTGGCACCTTGTCGCGGTTGCCGTTGTGGTTGCGCGCGTAGGGGTAGAACGGCGCCGAGCTCCATCCAGCGGGCGCAGAGCTCGAACGACGGCTCCCGAAAAAGCCGCAGATGTCGGCCCCGGTCTGCCCCAAAAACGGCCAAAATCCCATCAAAAAAATAGTCCAAAATCCCCCCAAAAATGAGATCAAAGTCCCATCAGAACGAACCCAAAAAAATCCCATGAAAGGCAGTGAAAAGTCCCAAAAAAACCCAGCCCAAAATCCCAAAAAAATGAGCCCAAAAATCCCATAAAACCCACCCCAAAATCCCACGAAAATAAACCCCAAATTCCATCAAAATGAGCCCCAAAATCCCATCAAAATGAGCCTAAAATCCCATCAAATCCACCCCAAAATTCCACGAAAATAAACCCCAAATCCATCAAAATGAGCCCAAAAATCCCAAAAAAAGGAGCCAAAAATCCCAAACCAATGAGTCCAAAAAATCCCAAAAACTCCACCCCAAAATCCCATGAAAGTAAACCTCAAATCCCATCAAAATGAGCCCCAAATCCCATCAAAATGAGCCTAAAATCCCATAAAATCCACCCCAAAATCCCTCGAAAATAAACCCCAAATTCCAAAAAAATGAGCCCCAAATCCCATCAAATCCACCCCAAAATCCCACAAACATAAACCCCAAATCCCATCAAAATGAGCCCCAAATCCCATCAAATCCACCCCAAAATCCCACGAGAACAAACCCCAAATTCCATTAAAATGAGCCCAAAAATCCCATAAAATCCACCCCAAAATCCCAAAAAAAATAAACCCTAAATCCAATCAAAATGAGCCCAAAAAATCCCATCAAAATGAGCCCAAAAGTCCCATAAAATCCACCCCAAAATCCCATCAAAATGAGGCAAAAATCCCAGAAAATCCACCCCAAAAATCCCACGAAAATAAACCCCAAATCCCATCAAAATGACCCCAAAAACCCCCATCAAAATAAACCCCTAATCCCATAAAAATGAGCCCCCAAATCCCATAAAATCCATCCCAAAATTCCATGAAAACAAACCCCAAAATCCCATACAATCCACCCCAAAACCCCACGAGAACAAACCCCAAATTCCATAAAAATGAGCCCCAAATCCCATCAAAATGAGCCCCAAAATCCCATAAAATCCACCCCAAAATCCCACCAAAATAAACCCCAAATCCCATCAAAATGAGCCCCCAATCCCATAAAATCCACCCCAAAATCCCACAAAACATAAACCCCAAATTCCATTAAAATGAGCCCCCAATCCCATAAAATCCACCCCAAAATCCCAAAAAAAATAAACCCCAAATCCCATCAAAATGAGCCCAAAAATCCCATCAAAATGAGGCCCAAAAGTCCCATAAAATCCACCCCAAAATCCCACAAAAATAAACCCTAAATTCCATAAAAACGAGCCAAAAATCCCCAAAAATGAGCCCCCAAATTCCATCAAAATAAACCCCCAATCCCATAAAATCCACCCCCAAAATCCCATGAAAATAAACCCCAATAATCCCAAAAAATGAGCCCAAAAAATCCCATAAAATTCCATGAAAACAAACCCCAAATCCCCTAAAAATGAGCCCAAAATGGAATTTCTCACACAAACCCCACAAATATTGATCCCAAAAACATCAAAATTCCCCTAAAAATGAGGCCAAAAATTGGGAATTTCTCAAAAACCCCACAAATGTTGATCCCAAAACCACCAAAATTCCCCTAAAAATGCAGGCCAAAATTGGGAATTTTCTCAAAACCCCACAAATATTGATCCCAAAAACACCAAAATTCCCCTAAAAATGAGCCCAAATCCCCTAAAAATGAGGCCAAAATTGGGAATTTCCAAAAACCCCACAAATATTGATCCCAAAACCACCAAAATTCCCCTAAAAATGAGGCCAAAATTGGGAATTTCCCAAAAACCCCACAAAATTCAACCCCAAAACACCAAAAATCCCCTAAAAATGAGGCCAAATCCCCTAAAACTGAGGCCAAAATTGGGAATTTCCCACAAACCCCACAAAATTCAACCCAAAACCACTAAAATTCCCATAAAATTGAGACCAAAATTGGGAATTTCTCAAAAACCCCACAAATATTGATCCCAAAAACCACCAAAATTCCCATAAAAATGAGCCCAAAATTGGGAATTTCTCAAAAACCCCCACAAATATTGATCCCAAAAACACCAAAATTCCCCTAAAAATGAGACCAAAATTGGGAATTTCCCAAAAACCCCACAAATGTTGATCCCAAAACCACCAAAATTCCCCTAAAAATGAGGCCAAAATTGGGAATTTCCCAAAAAAAACCCACAAAATTCAACCCCAAAACCACCAAAATTCCCCTAAAAATGAGGCCAAAATTGGGAATTTTCCCAAAAACCCCACAAAATTCAACCCCAAAAACACCAAAAAAACCCATAAAAATGAGCCCAAAAATTGGGAATTTCTCAAAAACCCCACAAAGTTCAACCCCAAAACACCAAAAATTCCCCTAAAAATGAGCCCAAAATTGGGAATTTCTCAAAAACCCCACAAAATTCAACCCCAAAACCACCAAAAATCCCCTAAAAACGAGGCCAAAATTGGGAATTTCTCAAAACCCCACAAATATTGATCCCAAAAACACCAAAATTTCCCCTAAAAATGAGCCCCAAAATTGGGAATTTCTCAAAAACCCCACAAAATTCAACCCCCAAAACACCAAAAATCCCCTAAAAAATGAGGCCAAAATTGGGAATTTCTCAAAACCCCACAAATATTGATCCCAAAAACACCAAAATTCCCCTAAAAAATGAGGCCAAAATTGGGAATTTCCCAATAACCCCACAAAAATTCAACCCCAAAACCACCAAAAATTCCCATAAAATTGAGACCAAAAATTGGGAATTTCCAAAAACCCCACAAAATTCAACCCCAAAAACACCAAAAATCCCTAAAAATGAGGCCAAAATTGGGAATTTCCCACAAACCCCACAAAATTCAACCCCAAAATCCCCTAAAAAACGAGGCCAAAAACTGGGAATTTTGGTAAATCCGAAGGTTGCACTCACGTAGGAGACCCCGAAGAGGCTGAAGTCCAACATTCCTGCGGGAAATCAAAGAAAAATTCACAAATTTGGGGCAAATTTGGGGCGGTTTTTGGTCATTTGGTCATTTCGGGGTAAATTTGGGGCCATTTTGGGGCATTTTCAGGGGTTTTTTTGGGTCATTTTGGGGTCATTTTTTGGGGAATTTTGAGGAAATTTTGGGTTCTTTTTTGGGTCATTTTTGGGGTCATTTTTTTGGGAATTTTGAGGCTATTTTTGGTCATTTTGGGGTCATTTTCAGGGTTTTTTGGGTCATTTTGGAAAATTTTTGGTCATTTTTGGCTCATTTTGGGGTCATTTTTTGGGGAATTTTTGAGGTAATTTTTGGTGATTTTTGGGTCATTTTCTGGTCATTTTGAGGAGGTTCGAGTTTATAATTTTGAGGTAATTTTTCGGTTATTTTGGGTCATTTTTGGGGTCATTTCCGGGTTGTTTTGGGTCATTTTTTGGGGAATTTTGAGGTAATTTTTGGTTCTTTTTTGGCTTGTTTTGGGTCATTTTTTGGGGAATTTTGAGGTAATTTTTTGTTATTTTGGGTCATTTTTGGGGTCATTTCTGGGTTGTTTTGGGTCATTTTTTTGGGGAATTTTGAGGTCATTTTCCATCTTTTTTCGGGGAGTCATTTTGAGGGGTCATTTTTGGGGGAATTTTGAGGAAATTCTGGGTCATTTTGGGTCATTTTTGGGGCAATTTCCGGTTGTTTGGGTCATTTTTTGGGTCATTTTGAGGAAATTTTGGATTCTTTTTTGGCTTGTTTTGGGTCATTTTTTTGGGGAATTTTGAGGAAATTTTGGGTTCTTTTTTGCTTGTTTTGGGTCATTTTTTGGGTAATTTTGAGGAAATTTTTGGTCATTTTGGGGTCATTTTTTGGGGAATTTTGAGGAAGATTTTTCCATCTTTTTTGGGGAGTCATTTTGAGGAGTCATTTTTTTGGGAATTTGAGGAAATTTTGGGTCATTTTGGGTCATTTTTTGGGGCAATTTCCGGGTTGTTTTGGGTCATTTTTTGGGTAATTTTGAGGTAATTTTTGGTTATTTTGGGTCATTTTTGGGGTCATTTCTGGGTTGTTTTGGGTCATTTTTTGGGGAATTTTGAGGTCATTTTCCATCTTTTTTTTGGGGAGTCATTTTGAGGAGTCATTTTTTGAGGAATTTTTGAGGAAAATTTTGGGTCATTTTGGGTCATTTTTCGGGCAATTTCCGGGTTGTTTTGGGTCATTTTTTGGGAATTTTGAGGAAATTTTGGGTTCTTTTTTGGCTTGTTTTTGGGTCATTTTTTGGGGAATTTTGAGGAAATTTTTGGTCATTTTGGGGTCATTTTTTGGGGAATTTTGAGGAAAATTTTCCATCTTTTTTGGGGAGTCATTTTGAGGAGTCATTTTTTGGGGAATTTTGAGGAAATTTTTGGGTTCTTTTTTGGGTCATTTTTGGGTCATTTTTTGGGGAATTTTGAGGAAATTTTGGGTCATTTTTGGGTCATTTTTGGGGTCATTTCCAGGTTGTTTTGGGTCATTTTTTGGGGAATTTTGAGGAAATTTTGGGTTCTTTTTTGGCTTGTTTTGGGTCATTTTTGGGTAATTTTGAGGAAATTTTTGGTCATTTTGGGGTCATTTTTTGGGGAATTTTGAGGAAATTTTGGGTCATTTTGGGTCATTTTTGGGGCAATTTCCGGGTTGTTTTGGGTCATTTTTTGGGAATTTTGAGGAAATTTTGGGTTCTTTTTTGGCTTGTTTTGGGTAATTTTTTTGGGAATTTTGAGGAAATTTTTGGTCATTTTGGGGTCATTTTTGGGGTCATTTTTTTGGGAATTTTGAGGAAATTTTCCATCTTTTTTGGGGAGTCATTTTTGAGGAGTCATTTTTTGGGGAATTTTGAGGAAATTTTGGGTCATTTTGGGGCAATTTGGGGCAATTTCCGGGTTGTTTTGGGTCATTTTTTGGGGAATTTTGAGGAAATTTTGGGTTCTTTTTTTGGCTTGTTTTGGGTCATTTTTTTGGGGAATTTTGAGGAAATTTTTGGTCATTTTGGGGGTCATTTTTTGGGGAATTTTGAGTCATTTTCCATCTTTTTTGGGGAGTCATTTTGAGGAGTCATTTTTGGGGAATTTTGAGGAAATTTTGGGTCATTTTGGGTCATTTTTGGGGCAATTTGTGGGTTGTTTTGGGTCATTTTTTGGGTAATTTTTGAGGAAATTTTTGGTCATTTTGGGGTCATTTTTTGGGGAATTTTGAGGAAATTTTCCATCTTTTTTCGGGGAGTCATTTTTGAGGGGTCATTTTTTTGGGGAATTTTGAGGAAATTTTTGGGTCATTTTGGGTCATTTTTGGGGCAATTTCCGGGTTGTTTTGGGTCATTTTTTGGGGAATTTTGAGGAAATTTTGGGTTCTTTTTTGGCTTGTTTTGGGTCATTTTTTGGGGAATTTTGAGGAAATTTTGGGTTCTTTTTTGGCTTGTTTTGGGTCATTTTTTGGGTAATTTTGAGGTAATTTTTGGTCATTTTGGGGTCATTTTTTTGGGGAATTTTGAGGAAATTTTCCATCTTTTTTGGGGAGTCATTTTGAGGGGTCATTTTTTTTTGGAATTTGAGGAAATTTTGGGTCATTTTTGGGGCAATGTCCGGGTTGTTTTGGGTCATTTTTTGGGGAATTTTGAGGAAATTTTGGGTTCTTTTTTGGCTTGTTTTGGGTCACTTTTTGGGTAATTTTTGAGGAAATTTTTGGTCATTTTGGGGTCATTTTTTGGGGAATTTTGAGGTCATTTTCCATCTTTTTTGGGGAGTCATTTTGAGGGGTCATTTTTTGAGGAATTTTGAGGAAATTTTGGGTCATTTTGGGTCATTTTTGGGGCAATTTCCGGTTGTTTTGGGTCATTTTTTTTGGGAATTTTAAGGAAATTTTGGGTTCTTTTTTGGCTTGTTTTTGGGTCATTTTTTGGGTAATTTTGAGGTAATTTTTGGTCCTTTTTGGGTCATTTTGGGGTCATTTTTTGGGGAATTTTTGAGGAAATTTTGGGTCATTTTGGGTCATTTTTGGGGTCATTTCCGGGTTGTTTTGGGTCGTTTTTTTGGGTAATTTTGAGGTAATTTTTGGTTCTTTTTTGGTCATTTTGGCGTCATTTTTTGGGGAATTTTGAGGTAATTTTTGGGAATTTTGGGTCATTTTTGGGGTCATTTCTGGGTTGTTTTGGGGTCATTTTTTTGGGGAATTTTGAGGTCATTTTCCATCTTTTTTGGGGAGTCATTTTGAGGGGTCAATTTTTGGGGAATTTTTGAGGAAATTTTGGGTCATTTTGGGTCATTTTTGGGGTCATTTCCGGGTTGTTTTGGGTCGTTTTTTTGGGTAATTTTGAGGAAATTTTGGGTTCTTGTTTGGCTTGTTTTGGGTCATTTTTTGGGGAATTTTGAGGAAATTTTTGGTCATTTTGGGGTCATTTTTTTGGGGAATTTTGAGGTCATTTTCCATCTTTTTTCGGGGAGTCATTTTGAGGGGTCATTTTTTGGGGAATTTTGAGGAAATTTTGGGTTCTTTTTTGGCTTGTTTTGGGTCATTTTTTGTTGGGAATTTTGAGGTCAAATTTTTGGTATTTTGGGGTCCATTTTTTTGGGGAATTTTTGAGTCATTCTCCATCTTTTTTGAGGAGTCATTTTGAGGGGGTCATTTTTTGGGGAATTTTGAGGAAATTTTTTGGTCATTTTGGGGTCATTTTTTGGGGAATTTTGAGGTCATTTTCCATCTTTTTTGGGGAGTCATTTTGAGGGGTCATTTTTTGGGGAATTTTGAGGAAATTTTGGGTCATTTTGGGTCATTTTTTGGGGCAATTTCTGGGTTGTTTTGGGTCATTTTTTGGGGGAATTTTGAGGAAATTTTGGGTCTTTTTTGGGTCATTTCTGGGGGTCATTTTCCAGGTTGTTTTGGGTCATTTTTTTTGGGTCATTTTGAGGACATTTTGGGTTCTTTTTTGGGGTGAGAAATGGGGATTTGGGGTCTCACCCACTATAGATTTGCCCATCTGCTCCCAGGCACGTATATCGATAATTAATTTATAATTAACGATACATAAAATTATATGGAAAAATGCAGATTTTTTTTTTCTCAAAAAATACAGATTTTTTTTCTCAGAAATACCGATGTTTTTGGGCCAAACTCAGAATTTTGGGGTGAAAATTTTGGATTTTTGGGTCTCACCCACGATGGATTTGCCCATCTGCTCCCAAGCAGGTATGTAGATAATTAATTTATAATTAACGATACATAAAATTATCTGAAAAATACAGATTTTTTTCTCAGAAATGCCGATGTTTTTGGGCCAAACTCAGAATTCTGGGGTGAGAAATTCGGGTTTTGGGTCTCACCCACGATGGATTTGCCCATCTGCTCCCAGGCAGGTATATCGATAATTAACTTATACATTAAATTTTATGGAAAAATACCGATTTTTTTTCTCAGAAATGCCGATTTTTTTTGGGCCAAACTCAGAATTTTGGGGTGAGAAATTTGGATTTGGGGTCTCACCCACGATGGATTTGCCCATCTGGTCCCAGGCAGGTATGTAGATAATTAATTTATAATTAACGATACATAAAATTATCTGAAAAAATACCGATTTTTTTTCTCAGAAATACCCATGGTTTTTGGGCCAAACTCGGATTTTTGGGGTGAAAAATTGGGATTTTGGGTCTCACCCACGATGGATTTGCCCATCTGCTCCCAGGCCGCCGTGTTGTCGCCCAGCCAGTGCCCGGCCCAGCGGCCGCTGCCCGGGAACGTCGAGCGCGTCACCACCAGCCCGCGCTCGCCCGTCAGATTCTGCACCGCCCTGCGCCAGAGGAAAAGCAATTAATCGTTAATTAATTAATTAATTAATTAATTGATATCATTATTTAGTATTCATACTAATAACAATAGTAATAGCAATAGGAATAGTAATAATATCGTCACCACCAGCCCGCGCTCGCCCGTCAGGTCCTGCACCGCCCTGCGCCAGGGGAAACGCAATAATTCATTAATTAATTAGTGAATTAATTATTAATATTATTATTCGTAATAATAACAATAGTAATAGTAAATAGCAATAGGAATAACGTGACCACGATGCCGCGCTCGCCCCGTCAGCTTCTGCACCGCCCTGCACGATGGGAAAGACAATTAATCATTAATTAATTAATATCATTATTAGTCATAATATTAACAATAGCAATAGTAATAGCAATAGGAATAATAGTAATAATAACGTGACCACGATGCCGCGCTCGCCCCTCAGCTTCTGCACCACCCTGCGCGAGGGGAAAGACAATTAATAACTAATTAATTCATTAATTAATTAATATTATTGTTCATAATAATAACAAGAGTAATAGTAATAGCAATAGCAATAGTAATAATAAGGTGACCACGATGCCGCGCTCGCCCGTGAGATTCTGCAGCACCCTGGGCGAGGGGAAAGAGATTTTAGTTTAATTAATTAATAAATTAACTACTAGTAATAATATTAATATTATTAATAATAATAATAATAATAATAATAATAATAATAATAATAATAATAATAATAATAATAATAATAAGGTGACCACGATGCCGCGCTCGCCCGTGAGATTCTGCAGCACCCTGGGCGAGGGGAAAGAGAATTAATAATTAATTAATTAATTAATATCATTATTTAAAACAATAACAATAGTAATAGTAGTAATAGCAAAAAAAGCAATGATAGTAATATATAATATATAATAATATCATATATCATATATTATCATTATATGGTATATAGTATATAATTATATAAGATACTGTATATAATTATATTGTATATATTTGTATTATATAACATAAAAAATATAAAATATATAACCCAGAGTATAGAATATTGAATTTATAGCACGCCCACCCTGAGCGTGGGCTCGGTCTGCGCCCGCCCGTACAGGCTGTGCACGTCGTGGGGGCCATTTCCAAATAATACATAACAATATATAATACAGAATATAGAACATATAAAGTATAGAATATAGAAACACAGACTATGGATTATTTAATTTATAGCACGCCCCACCTGAGCGTGGGCTCGGTCTGGGCCCACCCGTACAGGCTGTGCACGTCGTAGTGGCCATTTCCAAATAATACAACAATGATATATACTACACAATATAGAACATATAACAGATAGAATATAGAATATAGAACACAGACTATGGATTATTGCATTTATAGCACGCCCCACCTGAGCGTGGGCTCGGTCTGCGCCCACCCCGTACAGGCTGTGCACGTCGTGGTGGCCATTTCCAAATAATACAATAATGATATATAATACAGAATATAGAACATATAGAAATATAGAAATATAGAATATATAACACAGGACTATTGATTATTGCATTTATACCACACCCCACCTGAGCGTGGGCTTGGTCTGCGCCCGCCCGTACAGGCTGTGCACGTCGTAGTGGCCATTTCCAAATAATATAATAATGATATATACTACAGAATATAGAACATATAGAATGTAGAATATAGAATACAGAACACAGACTATGGATTATTGAATTTATAGCACGCCCCACCTGAGCGTGGGCTCGGTCTGCGCCCGCCCGCACAGGCTGTGCACGTCGTAGTGGCCATTTCCAAATAATACAACAATGATATATAGTACAGAATATAGAAGATATAGAATATAGGATATAGAATATAGAACACAGACTATGGATTATTTAATTTATACCACGCCCCCACCTGAGCGTGGGCTCGGTCTGGGCCCACCCGTACAGGCTGTGCACGTCGTAGTGGCCATTTCCAAATAATACAACAATGATATATAGTACAGAATATAGAAGATATAGAATATAGGATATAGAATATAGAACACAGACTATGGATTATTTAATTTATACCACGCCCCACCTGAGCGTGGGCTCGGTCTGGGCCCACCCGTACAGGCTGTGCACGTCGTAGTGGCCATTTCCAAATAATACATAATAATATATAATAGAGAATATAGAACATATAGAATACAGAATATAGAATACAGACTATAGAATATAGAATATGTAACACAGACTATTGATTATTGCATTTATAGCACACCCCACCTGAGCGTGGGCTCGGTCTGTGCCCACCCGTAACAGGCTGTGCACGTTGTCGTGGCCATTTCCAAATAATACAACAATGATATATAGTACAGAATATAGAACATATAGAATTATAGAATATAGAACACAGACTATGGATTATTTAATTTATAGCACGCCCCACCTGAGCGTGGGCTCGGTCTGCGCCCACCCGTACAGGCTGTGCACGTCGTGGTGGCCATTTCCAAATAATACATAACAATATATAATACAGAATATAGAACATATAGAATATAGAATATAGAATACAGACTATAGAATATAGAATATAGAATATAGAACACAGACTATTGATTATTGCATTTATACCACACCCCACCTGAGCGTGGGCTTGGTCTGCGCCCGCCCGTACAGGCTGTGCACGTCGTGGTGGCCATTTCCAAATAATACAACAATGATATAATAGTACAGAATATAGAACATATAGAATATAGAATATAGAATATATAACACAGACTATGGAATATTGTATTTATACCACACCCCACCTGAGCGTGGGCTCGGTCTGCGCCCACCCATACAGGCTGTGCACGTCGTTGTGGCCATTTCCAAATAATACAACAATGATATATAATACACAATATAGAACACATAGAATATAGAATGTAGAATATAGAATATAGACTATAGAACACAGACTATTGATTATTGCATTTATAGCACGCCCCACCTGAGCGTGGGCTCGGTCTCTGCGCCCACCCGTACAGGCTGTGCACGTCGTAGTGGCCATTTCCAAATAATACATAATAATATATAATAAGAGAATATAGAACATATAGAATACAGAAATATAGAATACAGACTATAGAATTATAGAATATAGAATAATAGAAACACAGGACTATGGAATATTGAATTTATACCACACCCCACCTGAGCGTGGGCTCGGTCTGCGCCCACCCGTACAGGCTGTGCACGTCATGGTGGCCATTTCCACATAATGCAATAATGATATATATAATACACAATATAGAACATATAGAATATAGAATATAGAATACAGAATATATAAGACAGACTATGGATTATTTAATTTATACCACACCCCGACTACACACCTTGAGCGTGGGCTCGGTCTGGGCCCACCCGTACAGGCTGTGAACGTCGTAATGGCCATTTCCAAATAATACAACAATGATATATACTACAGAATATAGAAGATATAGAATATAGAAATATAGAATATATAAGACAGGACTATGGATTATTGAATTTATAGCACGCCCCACCTGAGCGTGGGCTCGGTCTGGGCCCACCCGTACAGGCTGTGCACGTCGTCGTGGCCATTTCCAAGTAATACAACAATAATATATAACACAGAATGTAGAACATATAGAATATAGAATATAGAATACAGGACTATAGAATATAGAATATTAGAATATAGAACACAGACTATGGATTATTGAATTTATAGCACGCCCCACCTGAGCGTGGGCTCGGTCTGGGCCCACCCGTAACAGGCTGTGCACATCGTGGTGGCCATTTCCAAATAATGCAATAATGATATATAATACACAATATAGAACATATAGAATACTAGAATATAGGATATATAACACAGACTATGGATTATTGCATTTATACCACGCCCCACCTGAGCGTGGGCTCGGTCTGTGCCCACCCGTACAGGCTGTGCACGTCGTAGTGTCTGACGGGGGTCCCCGTCCGGCAGCCGCTGCTCGCCCTCCATGCAGAGCGTCTTGGAGCTCAGCCCCCTCCCAGCGCGACGCCAGCTCTGCCCAAAAACGGGGAAAATCCGCCCAAATTCAGTCCAACGTTTTCATGACCCAAATCCGGATTTCAATCCCATTTTTGTCATTTTTAGTGACAAAAAAAATTCCTTTCAATTCGCATTTTTGGTGACCCGAATCCGTTTTCATTCCCGTTAATAATGACAAAAAAAATTGAATTTAATTCACATTTTCATTGACAAAAAAATCAATTTTTTGTCCCATTTTTAACGGAAAAGAATTCCATTTTAATTCCCCTTTTCAGTGACAAAATTTCCATTTTAATTCTCATTTTTTGTTACCTGAATCCAGATTTAATTCCCATTTTTGTCATTTTTTAGTGACAAAAAATTCATTTTAATTTTCATTTTTAGTGACAAAAAATACAATTTAATTCCAATTTTCAGTGACAAAAAGTCCAATTTAATTCCTATTTATAGTGACCAAAAATCCATTTTATTTCCCTTTTTTAATGACAACAAATCCAATTTAATCCATTTTAATGACAAAAAATCCAATTAAATTCCCATTTTTAGTAACAAAAATCCATTTAAATTCCCATTTTTAGTGACAAAAAAATTGAATTTAATTCCAATTTTTTGTTACAAAAAATGCATATTTAATTCACATTTTTGCCATTTTTTAATGATAAAAAATTCCATTTAAATTCCCATGTTTGTCCCTTTTAACGACCCAAACCCATAATTGATTACCCCCAATTAATTAATCCATATTTTTTTTCCCATTTTTATCATTTTTATTGACCCAAAATTCAGAATTTTTGGGATTTTCCCGACTCACGGGGGACGTAGGGCGGGAAGTTGAGGTCGCGGTCGCGGCAGCCGCCGACGGCGCCGTGCACGAAACTCGACGGCTCGTTCATGTCCTGCCGAGGGAAATTTTCATTAATTTTGGGGAAATTTCTGGTAATTTTGGTAATTTTCATTACATTTGGGGAATTTAGACCAAAAATCCTGAAAAAAAATTCATTTATTTGGGTGAATTTTTAGCCCAAAAATAGTGAAAAAAATCAATTTTTTTAGCCTAAAAATACTGGGAAACATTCAATTTTTTTGGCGAATTTTCAGGTTTTTTTTTGGGGTACAAATCCACCAAAAACAGAGGATTTTTTTCAGAATTTTTGGAGATAAAATTCCCTCAAAAATTAAATTTTCCCCAGTATTTTTCAGCAAAAAATTTTGGACTTTTTTCATTATTTTTAGACTAAAAACTCGACAGCTCGTTCATGTCCTGGCGAGGGAAATTTTCATTAATTTTGGGGAAATTTCTGGTAATTTTGGTAATTTTCATTAAATTTGGGGAATTTAGACCAAAAAATCCTGAGAAAAATTCCTTTTTTTTGGGTGAATTTTAGCCCAAAAATAGTGAAAAAAATCAAATTTTTTAGCCTAAAAATACTGGGAAAAATTCAATTTTTTTTGGCGAATTTTCAGGTTTTTTTGGGGTACAAATCCACCAAAAACAGAGGATTTTTTACAGGATTTTTGGACATAAAATTCGCCCAAAATATTTGAATTTTTCCCAGTATTTTTTAGGCTAAAAAATGGATTTTTTTTTCAGTATTTTTAGGCTAAAAACTCGATGGCTCATTCATGTCCTGGGGAGGGAAATTTTTAATTAATTTTGGGGAAATTTCTGGTAATTTTGGGTAATTTTTTATTAAAATTGGGGAATTCATCATAAGTGGAGCTAAATTGCAAAAAAAAAGAGGATTTTTTTTATTGTTTTGAGCTAAAATTCACCCAAAAAAGGAATTTTTCTTCAGGATTTTTGGTCTAAAATCCACCAAAATAAGGAATTTTTTTCAGGATTTTTGTGCTGAAATCCCCTAAAAAAATCGGATTTTTGAGGTGAAATCCCCCCCCAAAAAAGGGATTTTTTTTTTTTCACTATTTAAAAGGAAATTTTTTTCCGTTTCTTTGGGGTAAAATCTACCAAAACTAGAGATGTTTTTCAGGATGTTTTGGCAAAAAAAAAGGAAATTTTTTCAAGTTTTTTTGGGGTAAAATAAAGGATTTTTTTCAGGATTTCTGGAGCTAAAAATTCGCCCGAAAAAATTGAATTTTCCCCAGTATTTTGATGCTAAAAAATTTGATTTTTTTTTCACCATTTTTTGGGCCAAAAAATTGAATTTTTTTTTGCACTCACGATCCAGATGCCGTCGAATTTGATGCTGAGCGAGGAATTGCGGGGGTTGTGGAAAACTTCGGCGATTTCCTGCGCCCACCAATCCCGCGTGGAGTGTCCGGAAAAAATCCGGCACGGCCGCGAAGGCGCGGTAGAGCTGAGGAAATTAATTATTAATTCATTAATTATGGTTAAGAAATCAATTATGCAACAGAATTTATTGGGTTTTTCAATGGGAATTTAATTGGAAAAATAAAAACCTGGCATTGGCCGTGAAAGCGCGGTACAGCTGAGAAAATTAATTAATAATTCATTAATTATGGTTAATAAATTAGTGATGGTCATTAAATTCACAGAATTTATTGGGTTTTCAATGGGAATTTAATTGGAAAAAATAAAAACCCGGCACGGCCGCGAAGGCGCGGTACAGCTGAGGAAATTAATTATTAATTCATTAATTATGGTTAAGAAATCAATTATGCAACAGAATTTATTGGGTTTTCAATGGGAATTTAATTGGAAAAAATAAAAACCCGGCATGGCCGTGAAAGCGCGGTACAGCTGAGAGAATTAATTATTAATTCATTAATTATGGTTAATAAATTAGTGATGGTCATTAAATTCACAGAATTTATTGGGTTTTCAATGGGAATTTAATTGAAAAAATAAAAATCCGGCACAGCCGCGAAAGCGCGGTACAGCTGAGGGAATTAATTATTAATTCATTAATTATGGTTAAGAAATCAATTATGCAACAGAATTTATTGGGTTTTAAATGGGAATTTAATTGGAAAAAATCCGGCACCACCATGAAAGCACGGAATAGCTGGGGAGAAAAAAAGTAATTATTGATCATTAAATAATTATGGTAATGAAATCAATTATAGTAATTAATTTAATGGAATTTATTTGGTTTTTAAACGGGAATTTAATTGGAAAAAATCCGGCATGGCCGTGAAAGTGCAGTAAAGCTGAGGGAAATCAACTAATAATTAATTATGGTAATTTATAATGGTAATTAAAGTTCATTGTAATTAAATTATAAACATAATATAATTTGCTATAATACAACACGACGTAACATAACAATGTATTATAATATAATATAATATAATTATAATATAATATAATATAATATAATATAATATAATATAATATAATATAATATAATATAATTATAATATAATATAATATAATATAATATAAATATAAATATAATATAATATAATACAATACAATATAATATAATATAATATAATGTAATGTAATGTAATGTAATGTAATGTAATACAATATAATACAATGTATTATACAACATAATATTATGCAATATAATGTAATATAATGTAATATAATGTAGATATAATATAATATAATATAATATATAATAATAATATAATATAATATAATATAATATAATATAATATAGTATAATTATAATATAATATATAATATAATATAATATAATATAATATAATATAATATAATATATAATATAATATAATATAATATATAATATATATAAAAAATAAATAGATATATATATAAATAGTATATAATATAATATAGTATAATATATAATATAATATAATATAACATAACATAACATAATAGAATAGAATAGAATAGAATAAAATATAACAATATTATACAATATAACATAATGTAATATAATATAATAGATTATAAATATAATATATAATATCAGATATATAATGTTATAATACTAACATATAGCAATATTATATAATATAATTATATATAGGACTGTATTATATTGTATTGTATTGTATTATATTGTATTATATTGTATCATGTTATGTTATGTTATATTATATATTATATTATATTATATTATATTATTATTATATTATATTATATTATATTATATTATATTATATTATATTATAATATTTATATTATATTATATTATATATTATATTGTATTATATTATATTGTATTGTATTATATTGTATTATATTGTATCAATATTATATTATGTTATATTATATTATATTATGTTATATTATATTATATTATATTATATTATATTATATTATATTATATTATATTATATTATATTATACTATATTATATTATATTATATTATATTACATTATATCATATCATATTATATTATATTATATTATATTATAATTAACATTATATTATATTATATTACATTATATTATATATTATATTATATTTTCCCAGCCAATCTCCCAAGGCATTTTTCGGTGATTTTTGAATTCTTTGGGATTTTTTTTCCCACGCTGTTGGTACAAAACTGGGGCAATTCCTGCCACAAAAAAAGAGGGTTTCCCAATTTTTCCATTTTCCTGCTAAAAATGAGGAATTTCAACAGACAATTAATTTGAAATGTAATTAATTCATTAATTTTTAATTCATTTTTACCTCCACTTGGGTGTCCCAGTCCAGGGAATCATTGACAACAACGTTTGGGCAGGTCCGGCCACACCTGGGGAGGGCGAAAATAATTAAAATAATCACGCTAATTAGCTAATCAAATATTCAAATGGCATCAAATAAATTTTGAAAGAAAGAAATAAATTTCTTTAAAAATGTTGAAATTATTTTTTCCATTTTCTTAGGTGATTTAACCAATCCTCCTGGGATTTTTAGGGGTAATTAAAAAAAAAAAAAAAAAGAAATTATTTTCTCTTTGGGATTTGGGGAAATTTTGGGGGAAATTTTTGGGAGGTTGGGGAAATTTTGGGGAAAATTTTGGGAGAAAATGTTTGGATTTTTGGGGGAATTTTAGGGGAAACTTTGGGATTTTGGGGAATTTTTGGAGAAATTTTTGGGGGGAATTTTTGGGGGAAATCTTTGGGAATTTTGGGGAAAATCTTTGGAATTTTTGGAGAAAAATTTGAGGAAATTTTCAGGGAATTCTTTGGGATTTTGTGGGAATTTGGGGGAAACTCTTTGGGATTTGGGGGGGAATTATTTGGAATCTTGGGGGAAATTTGGGGGAAATTTTGGGGGGAATTCGAGGGAAAGAGTTGAGTTTTTTGGGGGAAATTTGGAGAAAATCTTTGGGATTTGGGAGAATTTTGGGGGGGAGTTTTTTAGGGGGGAATTATTTGGAATTTTGGGGAAAATTTTGGGGGAAGTGTTTGGGATTTTGGGGAGGATTTTGGGGAATTTGAGGGAATTTTGAGGATTACATGCGGAATTTTGGGGGCGATTTGAGGGGAATTTGGGGGAAAATCTTCGGAATTTTCGGGGAAGTCGGGAGAAATTTGGGGGCAATTTTGGAGGAAATCTTGGGGGAAATCTTTGGGAAAACGTTTGGAATTTTGCAGAAATTTTAGGGGGAATGTTTGGAATTTTTGGGGGGGATTTTGGGGGCATTCGAGGGAATTTTGTGAGAAGTTTGGGATGATATTTGAGGGAAATTTGGGGAAATTTTGGGGAAATAATTTGAATTTGGACCTTGGCGAAGACGATGTCGTCGCTGTTGGGCCACTTGATGAAGACGTCGCGCTGCAGCCCCCGCTCGAAGGCCGGGTAATTCGTCTCGTTGGCCGAGATCGCCGGGTCCTGAGAGCCGCGGTTCGATTGAAAAATTGAAATTTGGATTTTTAAAAAGGAAATTTTAAAAATAAATGAAATTTAATAGAATTAAATTTATTTATTAATAAATGTATTAAAATTAAAAATTTAATAAAAAATAAAAAATTAAAAAATGAAAAATTTTAATTTTTTACAGTACTTTAAAGAATAAAAATTAAATTATGAAGTTTGAATTTTAGTATATTTAATATTTAATAACTATTATTTATTATTTAATATTTAATTTTATATTCTACCTTAATTTAAATTCGTCTCGTTGGCCGAGATTGCCGGGTCCTGAGAGCCGCGGTTTGATTTAAAAAGGATATTTTAAAATAAATAAAATTTATTAAAATTAAATTTATTTATTAATAAATGTATTAAAATTAAAAATTATTTACTAAAAAATAAAAAATTAAAAATGAAAAATTTTAATTTTTACAGTACTTTGAAGAATAAAATTAAATTATGAAGTTTGAATTTTAGTTTTGAAATTGTAATTTAATTTTCTTTTTTTAAATTTTATTTTAATTCTAATTCTTAATTTAAGTTTAATTCTAATTTTAAAATTATTTTAATTCTAACGTTATGTAAAATTTAATTTTAAATTCTAATTTTAATTTTCAATTTTAATATTAAATTTTACCTTAACCTTTACATTAACCAAACTTTAATTTTAATGTTAAATGTAAACGTCAATTTAACTTTTAATTTTATAGAAATCCTAATATTTCACATTTAATAATTAACATTTCATATTTAGTATTTAATATTTAATAACTATTATTTATTACTTAATATTTAATTTTATATTCTACCTTAATTTAAATTCGTCTCGTTGGCCGAGATCGCCGGGTCCTGAGAGCCGCGGTTCGATTGAAAAATTGAAATTTGGATTTTTAAAAAGGAAATTTAAAAATAAATGAAATTTAATAAAATTAAATTTATTTATTAATAAATGTATTAAAATTAAAAATTATTTACTAAAATATAAAAAATTAAAAATGAAAAATTTTAATTTTTACAGTACTTTGAAGAATAAAATTAAATTATGAAGTTTGAATTTGAATTTTAAAATTGTAATTTAATTTTCTTTTTTTAAATTTTATTTTAATTCTAATTCTTAATTTAAGTTTAATTCTAATTTTAAAATTATTTTAATTTTAATGTTATGTAAAATTTAATTTAAATTCTAATTTTAATTTCAATTTTAATATTAAGTTTTACCTTAACCTTTACATTAACCAAACTTTTATTTTAATATTATATCTAAACTTCAATTTAATCTTTAATTTCATAGAAATCTTAATATTTAATATTTAATATTTAATATTTAATATTTAATATTTAATATTTAATATTTATTTTTAATTTTATATTCTACCTTAATTTAAATTTTGTCTCGTTGGGCGAGATCGCCGGGTCCTGAGAGCCACGTTAATTTTATTTTAATTTTAAAATTTCATTTTAAAGTACTTGAAAGAATAAAATTACGTTATTAAGTTTTAATTTTAATTGTAAAATTTTAATTTACTTTTCCTATTTAATTTTAATTCTGATTCTTATTTTAATTTTAAGTCTAATTTTAAATTTATTTTCATTTTAATATTGCGTAAAATTTAATTTTAAGTTTTTAATTTTTAATTTTCAGTTTTAATATTAGATTTTACCTTAACCTTTAAATTAACCAAAATTTAAATTTAATGTGAAATCTACCCTTCAATTTAATTTTTAATTTCATATAAATATTTAATATTTAATATTTAATATTTAATGTTTAATGTTTAATATTCAGTATTTAATTTTTAATTTTTAATTTTTAATTTTTTTATATTCTACCTTAATTTAAATTTAATTTTAAATTTAATTTAAGTTTAAGCTTAATTTTAATTATTAATTTCAGTTTAATTCGAATTTTTAGTTCAATTTAATTTAAATTTTCCTATTAGATCAAATTTAATTTTTAAATTCAAATTTAATTTCAATTAAGATTAACCCCAGCTCAACCCTCATTTAGTGATGATGTCATCACCATAACGAGCCCAAATCTCACTTCCTCCTTTAGCCCCGCCCCCTTTTGACAAGCCCCGCCCCTTTTAGGGATGACGTCATCAGCAGGATGAGCCCGAATCTCATCTTTGCGTTTAGCCCCGCCCCTCTCTTTAAACCCCGCCCCTTTCAGGGATGACGTCATCACCGGGATGAGCACGAATCTCATTTTTCCTTTAGCCCCGCCCACTCTCTGCAAGCCCCGCCCCTTTGTGTATGACGTCATCCTCAGAATGTGCACCCCGCCCCTCTCTAAACCCCGCCCCTTTCTGGCGTGATGTCATCACCGGGAAAAGAACGAGTCTCGTTTTTTGCTTTAGCCCCGCCCCCTCTATTTTAGCCCCGCCCCTTTAGTGCTGACATCATCACCAGAATGAGCCCCAATCTCATCTCCTCCGGTAGCTCCGCCCCTTTCCACCATCTTTAGCAATGACATCATCACCCAAATGAGCCCAAATCTCCATTTTCCCTTTAGCCCTGCCCCTTTTCTACAAGCCCCGCCCCTCAGGGGTGACGTCATCACCAGGATCTGGAAGCGGGGGCTGAGGGAAAAGTCAATCTTTGGCTTTAGCCCCGCCCCCTCTCTGTAAGCTCCGCCCCCCTCTCTGTAAGCACTGCCCCTTTAGTGATGACGTCATCACTTGGATGAGGACAAATCTCTTCATTTTCCTTTGTAGCCCCGCCCCGTTTTTGCTAGCCCCGCCCCTTCAGGGATGACGTCATCACCAGGATGAGCCCGAATCTCATCTTTGGGTTTAACCCCGCCCCTCTCTTTAAACCCCGCCCCTTTCAGGAATGATGTCGTCACCGGGAAGAGCACGAATCTCATTTTTCCTTTAGCCCCGCCCACTCTCTGCAAGCCACGCCCCTCTCTTTGAGCCCCACCCCTTTAGCGATGACATCACCCTCAGCACAAGCACCAATCTCATCTTCTCCTGTGGCTCCTCCCCCTTTCCCCCATATTTAACAATGACGTCATCCCCAAAAAGAGCCCGAATCTCATTTTCTCCTTTAGCCCCGCCCCCTTTGGGCAAGCCCCGCCCCCCGGGGGTGACATCATCACCAGGATGAGCCCAAATCTCATTTTTCCCTTTAGCCCCGCCCCCTTTCCCCCATATTTAACAATGACGTCATCCCCAAAATCAGCCCAAATCTCATTTTCCTTTGTAGCCCCGCCCCACTTTTGCTAGCCCCGCCCCTTAAGGGATGATGTCACCTCCAGGATGAGCCTGAATCTCATCTTTGCGTTTAGCCCCGCCCCTCTCTTTAAACCCCGCCCCTTTCAGGGATGACGTCATCACCGGGATGAGCACGAATCTCATTTTTCCTTTAGCCCCGCCCACTCTCTGCAAGCCACGCCCCTCTTTTTAAACCCCGCCCCTTCAGCAATGACGTCACCCTCAGAGCGAGCACCAATCACATTTCTCCTGGGGCTCCGCCCTCTTTCCGCCATCTTTGACAATGACGTCATCCCCAAAAAGAGCCCGAATCTCATTTTCTCCTTTAGCCCCCGCCCCTTTTCCACAAGCCCCGCCCCCCGGGGGGTGACGTCATCACCAGGATGAGCCCAAATCTCATCTTTTCCTTTAGCCCCGCCCCCTTCCCGCCATCTTTGACAATGACGTCATCCCCAAAAAGAGCCCGAATCTCATTTTCTCCTTTAGACCCCGCCCCCTTTGGACAAGCCCCGCCCCCCGGGGGGTGACGTCATCACCAGGATGAGCACGAAGCGCATTCCCCGGGCCCGGATGTCGCGCACGAGCTGCGGAAGGTTCCGGAAGCGCGGGCTGAGGGTGAAGTCGAGCTGGCGCTCCATGTAATCGATGTCGGCGTACTGCACGTCCTGGGGAAAATGGAATTAAAAACGGGAAAAATTGAAATTAAACGGGGAAAAATGGATTCAAAATGGGAAAAAAGGAATTCAAAATGAGGGAAACAAATGGAGAAAAAAAAGGGAAAAAATGAATTTAAAATAGGGAAAATAAATGGAGGGAAAAAAACGGGAAAAAATGAATTCAAAATGGGAAAAAATGAATTTAAAATGAAAGAAACAAATGGAGAAAAAAAAGGGAAAAAAATGAATTTAAAATGGGAAAAATGAATTTAAAATGAAGGAAACAAATGGAGAAAAAAAAGGGGAAAAAATGAATTCAAAATGGGAAAAAATGAATTCAAAATGGGAAAAAATAAGAATTTAAAACGGGGAAAAATGAATTTAAAATGGGACAAAAAAAGAATTTAAAATGGGAAAAAATGAATTTAAATGAGGGAAATAAATGGAGGAAAAAAAACGGGAAAAAATGAATTCAAAATGGGAAAAAATGAATTCAAAATGAGGGAAAAAAAATGGAGGAAAAAAAATGGGATAAAATGAATTCAAAATGGAAAAAATGAATTTAAAATAGGGAAAATAAATGGAGGAAAAAAAATGGGAAAAAATTAATTCAAAATGGGAAAAAATGAATTCAAAATGAGGGAAACAAATGGAGAAAAAATGGGAAAAAATGAATTTAAAATGAGGAAAAAATAGAGAAAAAATGGGAAAAATGAATTCAAAATGAGAGAAACAAATGGAGGGAAAAAATGGGAAAAAATGAATTTAAAATGAGGAAAAAATAGAGAAAAAATGGGAAAAATGAATTCAAATGAGAGAAACAAATGCAGGGAAAAAATGGGAAAAAATGAATTTAAAATGGGAGAAAATGAATTTAAAATGGGAGAAAATGGAGGAAAAAAATGGGAAAAAATGAATTTAAAATGAGAAAAAATGAATTTAAAATGGGAAAAAATGAATTCAAAATGAGGGAAACAAATGGAGAAAAAAAATGGAAAAAAATGAATTTGAAATGGGAAAAAATGAATTCAAAATGAGGGAAACAAATGGAGAAAAAAATGGGAAAAAATGAATTTAAAAGGAGAGAAACAAATGGAGAAAGAAAATGGGAAAAACGAATTCAAAATGGGAAAAAATGAATTCAAAATGAGAAAAAATGAATTTAAAATGGGAGAAAATGGAGAAAAAATGGGAAAAATGAATTCAAAATGAGAGAAACAAATGGAGGAAAAAAATGGGAAAAAATTAATTTAAAATGGGGAAAAATTGATTCAAAATGGGAAAAATGAATTCAAAATGAGGGAAACAAATGGAGAAAAAAAATGGGAAAAAATGAATTTAAAATAGGGAAAATAAATGGAGAAAAAAAATGGGAAAAAATGAATTCAAAATGGGAAAAAATGAATTCAAAATGGGAAAAAAAAAGAATTTAAAACGGGGAAAAATGAATTTAAAATGGGAAAAAATGAATTTAAAATGAGGGAAATAAATGGAGAAAAAAAAAGGGGAAAAAATGAATTTAAAATGGGAAAAATGAATTCAAAATGAAAAGAAATGAATTTAAAATGGGAGAAAATGGAGAAAAAATGGGAAAAAATGAATTCCAAATGAGGGAAACAAATGGAGAAAAAAAATGGGAAAAAATGAATTCTAAAATGGGAAAAAATGAATTTAAAATAGGGGAAATACATGCAGAAAAAAAATGGGAAAAAATGAATTTAAAATGAGGGAAACAAATGGAGAAAAAAATGGGAAAAAATGAATTCAAAATGGGAAAAAATGAATTCAAAATGGGGGGAAACAAATGGAGAAAAAAATGGGAAAAAATGAATTTAAAATGAGGGAAATAAATGGAGAAAAAAATGGGAAAAAATGAATTCAAAATGGGAAAAAATGAATTCAAAATGAGGGAAACAAATGGAGAAAAAAAATGGGATAAAATGAATTCAAAATGGAAAAAATGAATTTAAAATAGGGAAAATAAATGGAGGAAAAAAAATGGGAAAAAATGAATTCAAAATGGGAAAAAATGAATTTAAAATGAAAGAAACAAATGGAGAAAAAAAAGGGGAAAAAATGAATTCAAAATGGGAAAAAATAAGAATTTAAAACGGGGAAAAATGAATTTAAAATGGGACAAAAAAAGAATTTAATATGGGAAAAAATGAATTTAAAATGAGGGAAATAAATGGAGAAAAAAAAATGGGAAAAAATGAATTTAAAATGAGGGAAATAAATGGAGAAAAAATGGGAAAAAATGAATTTAAAATGAGGGAAATAAATGGAGAAAAAATGGGAAAAAATGAATTTAAAACGGGAAAAAATGAATTCAAAATGGAAAAAATTAATTTAAAATTGGGAAATAAATGGAGAAAAAATGGGAAAAAAATTAAATGTTGGGAAAATACTGGGGAAATAATGGGAAAAATGGAATTTAAAATGGGAAAAAATGAATTTAAAATGAGGGGAAAAATGGAGAAAAAAATGGGAAAAATGAATTCAAAATAAGGGAAACAAATGGAGAAAAAAAATGGGAAAAATGAATTCAAAATGTGAGGAAATAAATGGAGAAAAACGGGAAACCATAAATTAAAAGTTGGGAAAAGTATTGGGGAAATAATGGGAGAAATGGAATTTAGAATGGGAAAAAATGAAATTTAAAATGAGGGAAATAAATGGAGAAAAAAAGGGAAAACGTAAATGAAAAGTTGGGAAAAATGGAATTTAAAATGGGAAAAAATGAATTTTAAATGAGGGGAAATAAATGGAGAAAAAAAATGGGAAAAAATAAATGAAAAGTTGGAAAAATATTGGGGAAATAATGGGAAAAAATAAGGGGTAAAATAACGGGAAAAATTAAAATTATGGGGGGAAAAAAGGGGGAATAATGGGAAAAAACGGGAAAAATAAATTTAAAAAGGGGAAAAAAATGGGGAAAATAATGGGGAAAATAACGGGAAAAATTAAAATTATGAGGGGAAAATAAAGGGGAAATAATGGGGAAAAATAAAAAAGGGGGAAAAATGGAGAAAAATGGGGAAAATAACGGGAAAAATTAAAATTATGAGGGAAAAGTAATGGGGGAAAAAATAAGGGGGAAAATAAATTAAAAATGGGGAAAATAATGGGAAAAATAATGGGGAAAATAATGGGAAAAATTAAAATTATGGGGGGAAAATAAAGGGGGAATAATGGGAAAAATAAATTAAAATGGGGAAGAAAATAGGAAAAATTAAAATTATGGGGGGAAAATAATGGGGCAAAATAGGGAAAATAAATTAAAAATGGGAAAAAAATAGGAAAAATAATGGGGGAAAATAACGGGAAAAATTAAAATTATGGGAAAAAAGGGAAAAATAAATTAAAAATGGGGAAAATAATGGGGAAAATAACAGGAAAAATTAAAATTATGGGGGGGAAATAAAGGGGGAAAAATGGGAAAAATAAATTAAAAATGGGGAAGAAAATAGGAAAAATAATGGGGATAATAACGGGAAAAATTAAAATAATGGGGGGAAAAATAATGCAGAAAAATGGGAAAAATAAACTAAAAATGGGGAAGAAAATGGGGAAAAATTAAAATTATGGGGGGAAAATAATGGGGAAAAATGGGAAAAATAAATTGAAAATGGGAAAAATAATGGGGAAAAATAATGGCGAAAATAACGGGAAAAATTAAAATTATGAGGGGAAAAAATAATGGGGAAAAATGGGAAAAATAAATTAAAAATGGGGAAGAAAATAGGAAAAATAATGGGGAAAATAACGGGAAAAATTAAAATAATGGGGGGAAAAATAACGCAGAAAAATGGGAAAAATAAACTAAAAATGGGGAAGAAAATGGGGAAAAATTAAAATTATGGGGGGAAAATAATGGGGAAAAATGGGAAAAATAAATTGAAAATGGGAAAAATAATGGGGAAAAATAATGGCGAAAATAACGGGAAAAATTAAAATTATGAGGGGAAAAAATAATGGGGAAACAATGGGAAAAATAAATTAAAAATGGGGAAAAAATGGGGAAAATAACGGGAAAAATTAAAATTATGGGGGAAAAGTAATGGGAAAAATGGGGGAAAATGGAAAACATGGGAAAATTAAAAATAGGGGGAAAAAGGAAAAAAAAGAAGAAAATAATGGGGGAAAGGGGGGAAAGTGGGAAAATTAAAATAAAAAAAATAAAAATATGGGGGGAAATAATGGGAAAAGCAATGGGAAGGAAAAAGAGAATTTTAAATTAAATTTTATATTAAATATTCCATTGTATATAAATGCAGGTCAAATTTTATATAGACTTTTGTATATTATAGAAATATTTAAAAATCAATATAAAATTGATATTTTTGTAAACATTTCTGGGGATTTCTCGGCTCACCAGGGGGATCCGTTCCTGGCTCATCTCCTGCAGCAGTTGCGCGATTTCGGCGTCGTTTTTGTAGCCGTAACGGCAAAGTTGGAACCCCAGCGCCCAATAGGGCGGCAGAAACCGGGCGGCCAATCAGCTGCGAGGGGAAAAAAATTGAAATTTTGGGAAAATTAAAGGAAAAAAATTCAAAAGAAACGGATCAAAAAATCCCCCAAAAAATTCCCCAAAAAATCCCACCCCAAAACCCCAAAATTTCTCCCAAATCACCTAAAAATCCCTTAAAATCCCCAAAATTCACTCCAAAAATTCAGCCAAAATTCACCCAGAATGCCCCCAAAAATCCCAAAAATTCACCAAGAAATCCCCCCAAATAAAAAAAAATCTCCCCCAAAAATTCAAAAAAAACTCACAAATCACCAAAAAATTCCCAAAAAATCCAAAATCCCAAAAATTTACTCAAAAACTTCACCCAGATTTCCCTAAAAAATCCCTAAAACTTACTCCAAAAGTTCAGCCAAAATTCCTCAAAAATCCCCAAAAAATTTCCCAAAACATCCCCAAAAATTTATGAAAAAATCCCAAAAATTCCAAAAAAATGCCCCAAATCTCAAAAATTGACTCAAAAATTCAACCAAAAATCCCAAAACATTCACCCAAAATTCACCCAAAAATCCAAAAAAATCCCAAAAAATTTCCTCGCAAAATTTGGCCAAAAATCAAAACAAATTCAAAAAATTTACCCCCCCAAAAAAAAAATCCCAAAAAATCCCCAAAATTTCCTCGCAAAATTCGGCCAAAAATGCCAAAAAACCCCCCAAAATTTACGAAAAATTCAACAAAAAAATCCGAAAAAACCCCCAAAAATTTACTCACAAAATTCGGCCAAAAATTTAAAAAAAGCCCCAAAAATTTACGGAAAAAATCCAAAAATCCCCAAAAATTCCAAAAATTTCCTTGCAAAATTCAGCAAAATATCTGAAAAATTCCCAAAAATTTACTCCAAAAATTCAGCAAAAAATAAAAAAAAAATCCCTTAGAAATTTGCGAAAAAATTTAAAAAAAAATCCGAAAAAATCCCTAAAAATTTACGAAAAAATTCAGCAAAAAATCTGAAAAAATCCCCAAAAATTTGGGATAAAATTAAAAAAAAAAAAATCCGAAAAAATGCCAAAAATTTACCCCAAAAATTCAGCAAAAAATTAAAAAAAATCCCAAAAAATTAAAAAAAAAATCCCCAAAAATTTACGAAAAAATTTTAAAAAATTCGAAAAATCCCCAAAAATTTAGGAAAAATTTCCAAAAAATCCCCCAAATTGCCAAATTTCGGCCTCTCACCGCGGTGTACTCGCGCACGACGTCCTCGGGGCCGGGTCCCATCAGCAGGTAGAAGTCGAGGACGCCGCCGGTGCTGCGATAGGTGAGCGCCGGCGTCGGCTGCAGCGTCACGTCTGCCACGCCGAAAGTTCCGGAAAATTACGCCCAGCCACGCCAAAATTGGAGAATTTCCAAACATTCCCACAATTTTCCTCAGAATTTCCATAATTTCCCTGAAAATTTCCCCAATTTCTCCCAAATTTTCCCCACAATTCCTAAAAATTCCCCCAATTTTTGAAATTTCCTGCTATTCCCAAATTTCCTCCAATTTTCCCCAAATTTCCTCCAATTTTCCCCAAAATTCCCTAAAATTTTCCCACATTTCCTCAAATGACCCAAATTTCCCCAGTTTCTTTCAAATTTTCCCAAATTTCTCCAAGTTTCCCAAAATGTCGCAAAATTTCCTGAAATTTCCTCCTATTATCCCAAGTTTCCCCTAAATTTCCCCAATTTTCTCTGAATCTCCTCAAGTTTCCCCAAATTTCCCCAACTTTTCCTCTAATTTCTTCAAATTTCTCCAGTTTCCCCAAATTTCCATCAAATTTCTCCACTTTTTCCCAAATTTAATTCTCCCAAATTACCCCAAAATTCCCCAATTTCACCCAATTTTCCTACAAATTCTCCCCTAAATTTCTTCAATTTTCCCCAAATTTACCGAAAAGTCCCAAATTCTCCAAATTCACCACATTTCCTATTTTCTCTCAAATTTTCCCCAAATTCCCTCCGATTTCCTGGATTTTCCCCAAATTTTCCCTCAAATTTTCTCAGTTTCTTCAAATTTCCCTAAATTGCCCCACATTTTCTCAAATTTCTCCAATTTCCTCAATTTCCCCCAAATTTCTCTAAGTTTTCCTACTTTTACCCAATTTCCCCCAAGTTTCCTCCGACTTTCCCCAAAATATCAACAAAATTTCCCCACGTTTTCCCCCATTTGCCTCAAATTTTCCCTCAGGTTTCCTCCAATTTTCCCAAAATTGCCTCAAATTTTCTCCAAAGTTCCCCAATTTCCCCAAATTCCTTCAAATTTTTCCAAAATTGCCTCAAAATTCCCACAATTTTCCCCAAACATCCCAAATTTTCCACAAATTTCCCCCAATTTCACCAAACTTTCTGCAAATTTCATCTCATTTCACCGAAATTTCCACAATTTTCCCACAGGTTCCGTTAAGTTTTACTCCAATTTCCTCCAGTTTCTCCAAATTTTCCTCAAATTTTCCCTAATTTTGCCAAATTTCCTATTTCCCCAGATTTATGTAATTTTCTCCAAATAGTCCCAATTTTCCCCAAATTTCCTCAAATTTAACGGAATTTCCCCAAATTCCCCCCAAGTTTCTCTCAAATTTCTCTAAATTTCCCCAACTTTTTCCCCTCAAATTTCCTGCAAATTTCCCCATACTTTTCCCAGTTTTTTTCCCAAATTTTCTCCAAATTTTTTCCCAAATTTTCCCTCAAATTTTCCCTCAAATTTCCCCCTATTTATGTAATTTTCTCCAAACAGTCCCAATTTCCCCAAATTTCCTCAAAATTTTTCCTGCTCACCCCAAATTTCCTCAAATTTATTGGAATTTCCCCAAATTCCCCCAAGTTTCCCTCAAATTTCTCTAAATTTCCCCAAATTTTCTCCAATCTTTTTCAAATTTTTTCCCAAATTTTCCCAAATTTTCTCAAAATTTTCCTCAAATTTCCCCATATTTATGTAATTTTCTCCAAACAGTCCCAATTTTCCCCAAATTTCCTCAAATTTCATGGAATTTCCCCAAATTCCCCCAAACTTCTCTAAATTTCCCCAACTTTTTTCCTCATATTTCCTCCAAATTTCCCCGTATTTTTCCAGTTTTTTCCCTAATTTTCTCCAAATATTTTCAAAATTTTTCCCAAATTATCTCAAATTTTCCCTCAAATTTCCCCATATTATGCAATTTTCTCCAAACAGTCCCAATTTTCCCCAAATTTCCTCAAAATTTTTTCCTGCTCACCCCAAATTTCCTCAAATTTATTGGAATTTCCCCAAATTTCCCCCAAGTTCCTCTCAAATTTCTCTAAATTTCCCCAACTTTTTCCCTCAAATTTCCTGCAAATTTCTCCGTATTTTTCCCAGTTTTTTTCCCAAATTTTCTCCAAATTTTTTCCCAAATTTCACCATATTTATGTAATTTTCTCCAAACAGTCCCAATTGTCCCCAAATTTCCTCAAAATTTTTCCTGCTCACCCCAAATTTCCTCAAATTTAACGGAATTTCCCCAAATTCCCCCCAAGTTTCTCTCAAATTTCTCTAAATTTCCCCAACTTTTTCCCTCAAATTTCCTGCAAATTTCCCCATACTTTTCCCAGTTTTTTTCCCCAAATTTTCTCCAAATTCTTTCCCAAATTTTCCCTCAAATTTTCCCTCGAATTTCCCCATATTTATGTAATTTTCTCCAAACAGTCCCAATTTCCCCAAATTTCCTCAAATTTTTCCTGCTCACCCCAAATTTCCTCAAATTTAACGGAATTTCCCCAAATTCCCCCCAAGTTTCTCTCAAATTTCTCTAAATTTCCCCAAATTTTTCCCTCAAATTTCCTGCAAATTTCCCCGTATTTTTCCAGTTTTTTTCCCAAATTTTCTCCAAATTTTTTCCCAAATTTTCCCTCAAATTTTCCCTCAAATTTCCCCATATTTATGTAATTTTCTCCAAACAGTCCCAATTTCCCAAATTTCCCCAAAATTTTTCCTGCTCACCCCAAATTTCCTCAAATTTAACGGAATTTCCCCAAATTCCCCCAAGTTCCCCTCAAATTTCTCTAAATTTCCCCAAATTTTCTCCAATCTTTTTCAAATTTTTTCCCAAATTTTCCCAAATTTTCTCAAAATTTTCCTCAAATTTCCCCATATTTATGTAATTTTCTCCAAACAGTCCCACTTTTCCCCAAATTTCCTCAAATTTAATGGAATTTCCCCAAATTCCCCCCAAATTTCTCTAAATTTCCCCAACTTTTTTCCTCATATTTCCTCCAAATTTCCCCGTATTTTTCCAATTTTTTCCCAAATTTTCTCCAAATTTTTTCGAATTTTTCCCAATTTTTCCCAATTTCCCCCAATTTCCCCCAATTACCCATGGCGTTGCTGTTGAGCAGCAGCACGCCGTGCGCGCGGCCGTCCTCCTCCAGCCCCAGGTGGAACGGGTGCACGCCGTACGAGTTCAGCTTGTGCTGGGCGAGGAACAAAAGGCGCCGTTGATCCGTGGGTTATCGATCGATCGATTATTGATTGGTGGATTATTGATCGATCGATTATTGATTGGTGGATTATCGATCGATCGATTATTGATCTTTGTCCCCATTATCAACAGGCTATGGACCATTAACGGGAACTCAAGGAACTGTTGGGTAACGGATGGGTTTGAATGCGTTGGGTTGGGTTGGGTTGGGTTGGTTGGTTGGGTTGGGTTGGTTGGGTTGGGTTGGTTGGGATGGGTTGGTTGGGTTGGTTGGGTTGGGTTGGGTTGGGTTGGGATTGGTTGGGTTGGTTGGATTGGGTTGGGTTGGGTTGGGATTGGTTGGGTTGGGTTGGGTTGGGTTGGTTGGGTTGGTTGGGTTGGGGTTGGGTTGGGATGGGTTGGTTGGGTTGAGTTGGGTTGGGTTGGGTTGGGATTGAATGGGTTGGGTTGGGTTGGGTTGGGTTGAGTTGGGATTGAATGGGTTGGGTTGGGTTGGGTTGGGTTGGGTTGGGTTGGGTTGGATTGGATTGGGTTGGGATTGAATGGGTTGAGTTGGGTTGGGTTGGGTTGGGTTGGTTGGGTTGGGTTGGTTGGGTTGGTTGGGTTGGGTTGGGTTGGGTTGGTTGGGTTGGGTTGGGTTGAGTTGGATTGGTTGGGTTGGGTTGGGTT
This sequence comes from Melospiza melodia melodia, assembly GCF_035770615.1. NCBI lineage: Eukaryota > Metazoa > Chordata > Aves > Passeriformes > Passerellidae > Melospiza > Melospiza melodia. The sequence goes on from NW_026948519.1 coordinate 128,331, forward strand.
GGTTGGGTTGGGTTGGGTTGGGTTGGGTTGGGTTGGGTTGGGTTGGGTTGGTTGGGTTGGGTTGGGGTTGAGTTGGGTTGGGATTGAATGGGTTGGGTTGGGTTGGGTTGGGTTGGTTGGGTTGGGTTGGGAGGTTGGGTTGGGTTGGGTGGGTTGGTTGGGTTGGGTTGGGTTGGTTGGGTTGGGTTGGGTTGGGTTGGATTGGTTGGGTTGGGTTGGGTTGGTTGGGTTGGTTGGGTTGGGTTGGGCTGGGTTGGGTTGGTGGGTTGGGTTGGGTTGGGTTGGGTTGGATTGGTTGGGTTGGGTTGGGTTGGGTTGGGTTGGGTTGGGTTGGGTGGGTTGGGTTGGGTTGGGTTGGGTTGGGATTGAATGAGTTGGGTTGGGATTGGTTGAGTTGGGTTGGGTTGGGTTGGTTGGGTGGGTTGGTTGGGTTGGGTTGGGCTGGGTTGGGTTTGAATGGGTTGGGTTGAGTCGGGTTGGGTTGAGTTGGGTTGAGTTGGGATTGAATGAGTTGGATTGGGTTGGGATGGGTTGGGTTGGTTTGGGTTGGGTAGAGTTGAGTTGAGTTTGGTTGGGATTGAATGGGTTGGGTTGGGTTGAGTTGGGTTGGGTTGGGTTGGGTTGGGTTGGTTGGGTTGGGTTGAATGGTTTGGGTTGGGTTGGGTTGGTTGGGTTGGTTGGGTTGGGTTGGGTTGGGTTGGTTGGGTTGGTTGGGTTGGGTTGGATTGGTTGGGTTGGTTGGGTTGGGTTGGTTGGGATTGAATGAGTTGGGTTGGGTTGGGTTGGTTGGGTTGGATTGGTTGGGTTGGATTGAGTTGGATTGGTTGGGTTGGTTCGGTTGGGTTGGTTGGGTTGGTTGGTTGGGTTGGGTTGGGTTGGGTTGGTTGGGTTGGGTTGGGTTGGGTTGGGTTGGGTTGAGTTGGGTTGAGTTGGGTTGGGTTGGGTTGGGTTGGTTGGGTTGGGTTGGGTTGGGTTGGTTGGGTTGGTTGGGTTGGGTTGGATTGGTTGGGTTGGTTGGGTTGGGTTGGGTTGGGATTGAATGAGTTGGGTTGGGTTGGGTTGGTTGGGTTGGATTGGTTGGGTTGGGTTGGGTTGAATGGGTTGGGTTGGGTTGGGTTGGGTTGAGTTGGGTTGGTTGGATTGGGTTGGGTTGGTTGGGTTGGTTGGGTTGGGTTGGGTTGGGTTGGGTTGGTTGGGTTGGGTTGGGTTGGGTTGGGTTGGGATGGGTTGGGATGGGTTGGGTTGGGTTGGGTTGGGATTGAATGGGTTGGGATGGGTTGGTTTGGTTGGGTTGAGTAGAGTTGAGTTCCGTTGGGTTGAGATGGGTTGGGTTGGTTGGGTTGGGTTGGGTTGGGTTGAGTTGGGTTGGGATTGGTTGGGTTGGGTTGGGATTGAATGGGTTGGGTTGGGTTGAGTTGGTTTGAATGGTTTGGGTTGGGTTGAGTTGGGTTGGGTTGGGTTGGGTTGGGATTGGGTTGGGTTGGCTTGGGTTGGCTTGGGTTGAGTTGCATTGGCTCATCTTGAGCAATAATTCCAAAATTTCCCCAATTTTGCCCTTTTCCACCCCAAACCCCCATCCCGCGCTCCCGCCGGGCGGCTGACGCGACAATTTCCCCAATTTCCCCCTTTTCCACCCCAAAGCCCCATCCCGCGCTCCCGCCGGGCGGCTGACACGACAATTTCCCCAATTTCCCCATTTTTCACCCCAAATCCCCTCGTGTCGCGCTCACGCCGGGCGGCTGGTCGCGGGCGAACATCCCCCAGCTGTGCCAGCCGAGGTCGTGCCGGAACGTTCCGCGCTCGCTCTCGCCGAAGCCGTAAACGAACGGGGCCGGGAGGCGCGTGGAGATCTGCAGGAACTGATCCGAGAAGGCGAACGTCGGCAGCTGCGAGTCCCAGCTGGGATCGGGGCGGAAAACGGAGAAATTGGTGAAATTGGGAAAAAAAATATTAAATTTTAGGTGAAAATTCGGTAAAAATTGGGAAAATTTGGTGGAAATTTTGGTAAAAAAAATCAGTAAAAATTGCATAAAAACTGGGTGAAATTTGGTGGAAATTTTCGTTTAAAAAATCAGTAAAAATTGCATGAAAACTTGGTGGAAATTTTCGTTTAAAAAATCAGTAAAAATTGCATGAAAATTGGGGGAAATTTGGTGGAAATTTTGGTAAAAAAAATCAGTAAAAATTGCATGAAAATTGGGTGAAATTTGGTGGAAATTTTCGTTTAAAAAATCAGTAAAAATTGCATGAAAATTGGGGAAAATTTGGTGGAAATTTTGGTAAAAAAATCAGTAAAAATTGCGTGAAAATTGGGTGAAATTGGGGAAAACTTAGCAGGAAATTGGGTGAAATTTGGGTAAAAATAAGGAAAAATTGGGGAAAATTCCTTATCCTGGTAAAAGTAAGAAAAGATTGGGGAAAATTGGTTGAAATTTGGGTAAAAATTGGGGAAATTGAGGAAAATTAAGTAAAAATTAGTAGAATTGAGAAACATTGGGCAAAAAGTGAGTAAAATTGGGAAAAATTGGGTAAAATTTGGTGACATTTGGGAAAAGAGTGGAAATAGAGTAAAAGTGGGGAAAAATAAGGAAAAAAGTGGGGAAAAATTGGTTAAAAAAATGGAAAGTTTGAGAAAAATGGGTGAAATTGTGGAAAATTTGGTTAAAATTTGGAAAAATTGAGTAAAATTTGGTAAAGATTGGGTAAGATGGAGTAATGTGGAATGAAAATTGTTAAAATTGGGGAAAATTGGGGAAAATTGGGGAAAATTGGGGAAAGTGGATAAAATTGGGTAGAAAATGAATTAAAATGGAAAAAAATTGGGTAACGTTGAGTGAAATCAGTTCAAATTGGGCAAAATTGGGTAAAAAGTCGGTAAAAATTGGGTAAAATTGCATCAAAATTGGGTGAAATTGGGGGAAATTTGTGTAAAAAAAGGAAAAATTGGGGAAAATTCCTTATTTGCGTAAAAGTGAGTAAAAATCGGGGAAATTGAGGAAAGATTTTAAAAAGTGGGTGGAATTGGGAAAATCGTGTAAAAATGGGTGAAATTGGGATTAATTTGGTAAAAATTGGGGAAAATGGGGGAAAAATGGTAAAAATGACTGAAAATTGGAGCAAACCGGGTGAAATTGTGTAAAAATTGGGCAAAATTGGGGGAAATTGAGTAAAAGTGGAGACAACTGAGAAAAATTGGGTAAAATTGGGGAAGAATTGGAAAAATGGGTGATAAATGTGTGAAAATTGGGTAAGGTTGAGTAATGTTGAGTGAAATTGGGCAAAATTGGGCGAAATTGATTAAAAATTGGGGAATAGTTGATAAAATTGGGTAAAAATTGAGGAAAATTGGGTAAAAATTGAGGAAAATTGGGTAAAATCGGGTAAAAATTGAGGAAAATCAGGTAAAATTGGGTAGAAATGGAATAAAATGGAATCAAATTGGGTAACGTTGAGTGAAATTGGGCAAAATTGGGTAAAAAGTTTGTAAAAGTGGGTAAAAAATGAGGAAATTCAGGAATTTTGGGGGAAAATGGGCAGAATTGGGGAAAATCGAGGAAAATTGGGTGAAATTTGGAGAAAATTTGAATAAAAAAAGGAAAAATTGGGGAAAATTCCTTATTTGGGTAAAAGATGAAAAATTGGGCAAAACTGGGTGAAATTTGGAAAACTTGAGTGAAAATCGGGTGAGATTGGGAAATGTTGAGTGAAATGGGTAAAAATTGGGGCAAAGTGGATAAAATTGGGCAAAAATTGAGGAAAATTGGAGAAAATTGAATAAAATTGGGTGAAATTGGTAGGAAAAAATGGAAAATTGAGGAAAATCGGGTAAAAAGTGAGTAAAAACGGGCAAAATTTGGGGTAGCTGGGTAAAAATCGGGTGAAATTGCAGGAAATTGGGGAACTTTGGAAAAAAAAAAGGAAAAATCGGGAAAAATTGATAAAAAAATGGGGGAAATTGGTTGAAATTGGGCAAAATCCAGCAAAAAAAAAATTGAAAATTTCTTTTTAAAAATTTTTGAACAGCTAAAACCAAGATAAAAAAAATCCAAAAAATCAAATTTCAATTCCAAAAAAATAATGTGGATAAATAGCAAAAAATAAATGAAGGGATATGCAAATGAGCATGCAAATGAGATGCAAATGAGGGGCTCACATGACGGCGCCGGAGCTGCGGCGCCGCACGTGGATCCCGAAGGGCCAATCAGAGACCTCGACGTCGTAGAGGCGGCTCCGGGGCGTGGCCGTGGGCGTGGCCGGCAGGAACAGCGGCACCGGCACCTCGAAACGGCCAACGGAGGGGTCAAAAACCTGAAATAATTAATAATATTAATTAATTATCAATGATTTTCAAATGATTATTAGCATTAGGCGTGGCCGTGGGCGTGGCCGGCAGGAACAGCGGCACCGGCGCCTCGAAAGGGCGAACGTAGGGGTCAAAAACCTGAAAAAATTAACAAAAATTAAGTATTAATTAATGATTTTTAAATTATTATTATCATTAGGCGGCTCTGGGGTATGCCCGGCAGGAACAGCGGCACCGGCACCTCGAAACGGCCAACGGAGGGGTCAAAAACCTGAAATAATTAATAATAATTAATTATTAATTAATGATTTTTAAATTATTACTGTCATTAGGCGGCCATCCAAATTAACAGTTAATTACTTGATTAACAATATTAGAAATTAACAATTATAAAAATACTGTATTAATAATTATTACATTACTGTGCTAGTTAATAAAGAATAATTTAACAATTCTTATTTATAATAGGTATGTAATAATGAGTGATTAATGAGCTAATTAATCCATAACTGAAGAATGAATAATTAATGAGCTAATGACCAACCTTAATAATTATTACATTACTGTGCTAGTTAATAAAGAATAATTTAACAATTCTTATTTATAATAGGTATGTAATAATGAGTGATTAATGAGCTAATTAATCCATAACTAAGGAATGAATAATTAATGAGCTAATTCCCAACCTTGAACTGCAGCAGGTGATCAGTGTGGTAGGTGACCTCCAGCCGCAGCCGCTCGATTGGCTGCATGCCCCGGGGGTGGGCGGAGCTTTGGCTCTGGTGGGCGGGGCCTGTGCTGCCATTGGAGTCAATTGTGCTGCGGTGGGCGGAGCTTCGGCTCTGATGGGCGGAGCTTTGGCTCTGGTGGGCGGGGCCTGTGCTGCCATTGGTGTCAATTGTGCTGCGGTGGGCGGAGCTTTGGCTTTGGTGGGCGGAGCTTTGGCTTAGGTGGGCGGAGCCTGTGCTGCCATTGGTGTCAATTGTGCTGCTGTGGGCGGAGCTTTGGCTCTGGTGGGCGGAGCCTGTGCTGCCATTGGTGTCAATTGTGCTGCTGTGGGCGGAGCTTTGGCTCTGATGGGCGGAGCTTTGGCTCTGGTGGGCAGAGCTTTGGCTCTGGTGGGCGGAGCCTGTGCTGCCATTGGTGTCAATTGTGCTGCGGTGGGCGGAGCTTTGGCTTTGGTGGGCGGAGCTTTGGCTTTGGTGGGCGGAGCTTTGGCTCTGGTGGGCGGAGCCTGTGCTGCCATTGGAGTCAATTGCGCTGCGGTGGGCGGAGCCTGTGCTGCCATTGGTGTCAATTGCGCTGTGGTGGGCGGAGCTTTGGCTCTGGTGGGTGGGGCTTTGTCCCTGGTGGGCGGAGCCTGTGCTGCCATTGGTGTCAATTGTGCTGCGGTGGGCGGAGCTTTGGCTCTGGTGGGCGGAGCCTGTGCTGCCATTGGAGTCAATTGCGCTGCGGTGGGCGGAGCCTGTGCTGCCATTGGTGTCAATTGTGCTGCTGTGGGCGGAGCTTTGGCTCTGGTGGGCGGAGCCTGTGTTGTCAATGGGTCCTGTGCTTTCATCGGTGTCGCTTGCGCTGCTGTGGGCGGAGCTTTGGCTCTGGTGGGCGGAGTCTGTGCTGCCATTGGTGTCAATTGCACTGTGGTGGGCGGAGCTTTGGCTCTGGTGGGTGGGGCTTTGTCCCTGGTGGGCGGAGCCTGTGCTGCCATTGGAGTCAATTGTGCTGCGGTGGGCGGAGCTTTGGCTCTGGTGGGCGGAGCCTGTGCTGCCATTGGTGTCAATTGTGCTGCGGTGGGCGGAGCCTGTGCTGCCATTGGTGTCAATTGCGCTGCGGTGGGCGGAGCTTTGGCTCTGGTGGGCGTGGCCTGTGTTGTCAATGGGTCCTGTGCTTTCATCGGTGTCCCTTGTGCTGCTGTGGGCGGAGCTTTGTCTCTGGTGGGCGTGGCCTGTCCCGCGGTGGGCGGAGCCTGTGTCATCCTGGTCCATGGGTCCTGTGCTTTCATCGGTGTCCCTTGTGCTGCTGTGGGCGGAGCTCTGGCTCTGGTGGGCGGGGCTGTGACCCTGGTGGGCGTGGCCTGTCCCGCGGTGGGCGGGGCGTCCCAGGATGACGTCAGCGGTGACGCCGCTGTCGCCGTAGCGGATGTTGGAGGCGCCGTAGCCGCTCTCGAGGCCGGCGTGGTGACAGAAGGGGACGCGCTCCGCCGACGTGGTTTCCTAAAATTACAGAACATTTTTAGGAATCGTTTATCCAAATTTCTGGGTTTTTATCCCAAAAACATCATCACAAAAAAGTCATTTTATTAGCCCAAAAAGGTCACGCTTTGAATTCCTAAATCTCTTGCATCAATCCCAAAAATGTCCTTTTTAAATCCCGAAAATGTAAATTTTTATCCCAAAAAATGTCGCCACAAAGAGTAATTTTTTAATCTCAAAAGCGTCATTTTTAATCAGCAAAAAATCATTTCTTAGCCCAGAAAGGGATAAATAAAAAAAAAATTAAAATTACGGTTAAAAATTATTGATTCACTCAATAGTTTATCATTAATCCTCAATTTTATTACAATTTTTAAAATAATTTTTGCTTTCAAATATTGAAATATCCTATTAAATGAGCTTGTAAATTATTTGTACCATTTTTGTTTAAAAATATAAAATCAATAAATTTCATGATTGATCACTAAACTATATATGTATTAATAATAAAATTATTTTAATATAATATTTTAATATTAAATAATGCATTATTATGATTACTAGATTACATAATTATAATGTATCATATATACCATGTTTATTAATATATATTCCATTTATTTTTCTATTTTATTTTATTTTATTTTATTTCATTCTGTTTTATTCTGTTTTATTTTACTTTGCTGTATTACATTACATTACATTATATATATTATTATATATTACATACTGCTACATTAATTAATGTAATAAATAACTCAAATAAAAATAAATTAAAACAATTAAATCAAATTTTATATTCTTAATAATTAAAACGCATTCATTAAAAGCATTATATTATATTATATTATATTATATTATATTATATTATATTATATTACTTAATTTTTTTTTAAATTATTATATCCTATTATATTATAAAATATTATCCAATTTTTTTATTAGTGTATATATTATACAATTATATTTATATATTATAAAATATAATCCAATTTTTTTTATTAGTGTATATACTATACAACTATATTTGTATAATATACAAAATTTTATTTTACATTACATTATTTTATATTATACTATATTAATACATAGCATATATATGAATAATTACTATTGAATAATTTAAATATAATTCAATTATACTAATTCAATAAATTATTATAATATTAATAATTTTAAAATCTATCCTTTAAAGAGCTAAATCAATTTGTCAATTGACCGAACAATTATTCCATTCAATATGAATTTTTTCACAAAACAATTATTCAAAAATTAAATATTTTCCATATATTGATGTTACCGATTTCAGAGCTAATCAGTGCCGTGTTAATTAATTAATTAATGAGCTAATTACGTTCCAGACACAGCCCTGGCTGAGGCAGCTCTCGGGGCTGGCCCCGTCCCAGGGGCGGCAGTCGAAGGGACCCAATTAACAATTATCCAATCACTAATATTGATATTAACCATTTCAGAGCTAATCAGTGCTGTGTTAATTAATTAATTAATGAGTTAATTACGTTCCAGACACAGCCCTGGCTGAGGCAGCTCTCGGGGCTGGCCCCGTCCCAGGGGCGGCAGTCGAAGGGACCCAATTAACAATTATCCAATCACTAATATTGATATTACCGATTTCAGAGCTAATCAGTGCTGTGTTAATTAATTAATTAATGAGTTAATTACGTTCCAGATGCAGCCCTGGCTGAGGCAGCTCTCGGGGCTGGCCCCGTCCCAGGGGTGGCAGTCGAAGGGACCCAATTAACCATTATCCAATTCAATAGGAATTTTTATACAAAACTATCCCATATTAAGCACTGTATAAATATTGATATTAACATTAATTAATTAATGAGTTAATTACGTTCCAGACACAGCCGAGACGGGCGCAGCTCTCGGGGCTGGCCCCGTCCCAGGGGCGGCAGTCGAAGGGACCCAATTAACAATTATCCAATTGAACATGAACTTTTTCCCAAAACGATCGCATATGAAGCACTGTATAAATATTGCTATTAACATTGATTAATTAAGGTGTTAATTACGTTCCAGATGCAGCCGAGACGGGCGCAGCTCTCGGGGCTGGCCCCGTCCCAGGGGTGGCAGTCGAATCTGTCGCTCTCGCGCGTGCCCAGCGTCCAGCGCAGGGCGTGGGACCGGCCCAGCCGCAGCCGCAGCCCCCAAACCTCGGCCACCTGCGGGAAATAATTGTTAATTAATTCATTGTTAATTAATTCATTATTGTTATATTTATTATAATAATCATTTATATGGATATATATTTTGTATATTTTTAATGATTTATTAATTCGATATTATATTATGTGGTTTTATATATTACATATTATATATAATATATATAATATAATAGAAAACTACATATATTATAATAATAATATATATAATATATAATATATAATATATAATATATAATATATAATATATAATATGTATTATTATATATAATATATATAATTTTATATCTTATATATTCGTATTATATATAATTATATATTATATTATATTATATTATATTATATTATATTATATTATATTATATTATATTATATTATATTATATTATATTATATTATATTATATTATATTATATATATTTATTTATTAATTATATACATAAAGATACATTAAAATATAATAATTATTATATTAATTATTAATTGATACCAAATTATTTATATATATAATTAATATATATATTAAATAATATAAAAATATATAATTAATTATAATTATTATATTATAATGTAAAAACCCTAATATCTCACCTACGGGAGAGAGATAACTGTTAATTAATTCATGATTATTATATTAAATATAATAATTTATATATATATATATATATACATATATTTTCTATATATATTTAATTATTTATTCTATATATATTTATTAATTATATACATAAAAATATAATAATTATTATATTAATTATTAATTTATATAAAAGTATAGATATAATTATTTTTATATATAATTAATATATATTGATTTATATAAAATATAAATTAATTATAGTAATTATAATATAATAAAAAAACCCTAATATCTCACCTACGGGAGAGAGATAATTAACAATTAATTAATGAAACAATCCAATTTCCAATTGAAATTTTCCCGAATTCCACATCTCCAAACTTCCCAATTTTGCAAGTTCCCAATTTCCAATCATCAAATTTCCAAATTTTTCCAATTTCGAAATTTCCCCAATTTGGAAAATTTTCTAATTTGGAATTTTTTACAAATTTTGAATTTTTCCAATTCTCAATTTCCCAATTCTCCAAATTTCCCACGAAATCGCCGCCATTCCCCCACCTGGGTGCCGGCGTCGTAGCTCAGGCTGTGATTGGACGAGACCTCGGCGCCCTCGGTAGTAACGTCGATGCTGATTGGTGCTCGCGGCAGCCCCAGCACCCGCAGCCGCTGGAACTCCAACCCGTGGGGGTCGGAGTAATTGTTGTGGGTGACAGAAAGTTCCAGAACGTTCTGGGGGGAAATTAATATAATATAATACAATATAATGTAATACAATGTAATGTAATGTAATCTAATCTAATATAATACAAAATAATGTAATGTAATATATTGCAATATAACTTAATATAATATAATATAATGTAATGTAATATAATATAACATAATGTAATATAATGTAATATAATATATTATAATATAACATAATATAGTGCAATATAATATAATATAGTGTAATGTAATATATTGTAATATAATGTAACATAATATATTATAATATATTATAATATAATATAGTGCAATATAATATAATATAATATAATGCAATGTTATATATTGTAATATAATGTAATGTAATATAATGTAATATAATATAATATAATATAATATATAATATATCCTAATATTGTATCCTCTTATATTAAATGATCATGTATTTTATCATAAAATATGCTTTTATATCCTATATTTATATATATTTATATATTGTTATATTTATATTTATATATTTATATCTTTAGATATATTTATATTTATATATTTATATTCTATTCTATTCCATTCCACTACATTGTATTGTATTTTATATTATATTAGAATATAATATAATGTAATATGTAAGTAGAAAAAAGTAGGAATATAAACATAAAAATATATGAACATTAATATAATATAATATAATATAATATAATATAATATAATATAATATAATATAATATAATATAATATAATATAATATAATATAATATAATATAATATAATACAATATAATATAACATAACATAACATAATATAATATAATATACAATGGAATGGAATGGAATGGAATGGAATAGAATAGAATAGTAAATCTATGAATATAAATATAAAAATATCTAAACATATAAATATATCAATACAAATACAACAATATATAAATGTATATAAATATAGGATATAAAAGGATATGATATGATAAAATATATGATAATTTAATATGTGAGAATACAATTTTAGGATATATAATAAAATATATTATATTATGTTATGTTATATTGTATTATATTATATTATATTATATTATATTATATTATATTATATTATATTATATTATATTATATTATATTATATTATGTTATGTTATATTGTATTATATTATATTATATTATATTATATTATATTATATTATATTATATTATATTATATTATATTATATTACATTACATTACATTATATTATATTATATTATATTATATTATATTATATTATATTATATTATATTAGAAAATATTAGAATATATTAGAATATATTAGAAAATATTAGAATATAATGTAATATATAAGTAGAAAAAAGTATTAATATAAACATAAAAATATATAAACATTAATGGAATGGAATGGAATGGATTAGAATAGTAAATCTATAAATATAAATATAAAAATATCTAAACATAGAAATAAATAAATAGTAATATAACAGTATATAAATGTATGTAAATATAGGATATAAAAGGATATTATATGATAGAATATATGATAATTTAATATTAGAGGATAAAATATAGTAGGGTATATTAGAATGGAATATATTATAATGTATAATATATTGTAATATATTAGTATAAATAAAGTATGAATATAAACATTAAATATATGAATATTTAAAATAATAATATAAGAAAATGTAATGTAATGTAATGTAATAGCGTGCAATATAATATATTACTATATTATACAATATAATACAATATAATAAAATAAATATATTAGTAAATTAATAAATATAAATGTGTAAATAAATAAATAAAATATATATAACTGTTATGTAATGTAATTTAATGTATTGTAATGTAATGTAATATATTGTAATATAACATAACATAACAGAATGGAATATAATGATGTAATGAAATAACAGTTGTAATACAATGAATAATTAACAATATTGTTAAATCAACAATAATGAAATTCTATTTAAAGGCAAATGTTTGTGACTCACGTTGGAAAATCGGAATTCGTAGAAAATGTAGGATTTGCTCTCAACGGTGTCTAAATTGGGAGAAAAATGAAAATAAAAATAATTAAAAAATAATAGTAATAAGAATAGTGATAAAAATAATACTAATATAGCATTAATAATCATAAAGCATTTTTTAACGATAGCAATAATAATAATAGTAATCATAATGCTAATGATGATAATAATATTTCATTATTAGTAATAGTAATTACAATGATGATAATGATAATAATAGAGTACTAATATTGCTAAAATAATGATTATAATAGGGATTATGATAATAATAACATAGTGTTAATAATAATAATGCAATAATAATGATAATGATGTTAGTGATAATACTACTTATATTGCATTAGTAGTAATAGATCATTATTAACAATAGTAATAATACTAATAAATAATAATAATAGTAATTATGATGATAATCACCGTTATTACACTGATATGGTTATAATAATTTTTCATTAATAGCAATTGTAATTATAATAATGATGATAATAATAATATGCCAGTAATAATAATAATAATAATAATAATAATAATAATAATAATAGTAATAATAATAATAGTAATAATAATGCAATAATAATAATTTTAATAATAATGTGGTGGCGCAAGAATAACAATGGTAATGATAACAATAATGATGATGATAGTGATAATAATATTTCATTAATAATTATTATTTTTACAATTATTATAATTATTATTATGATAATGATATTTATAATAATTCATTCATAATTAGAGTAATTATAATACTAATAATAACGCAATACTAATATTAAAGCAATAACAATAATAACAATAGTGCTGCAATATTAATCAATAATATAATGTAATAATAATTTATTAGTAATAGTAATGCATTAATAATAATGGTTAATATAATGATAATGATAATATTAATGATTATGGTAGTGATAGTGATAATAAGAATGATGATAAAGCATCTACAAAAATAGTAACATTAAATTAGCAGTAATGGTAATAATAG
>NW_026948519.1:148803-214678 GCF_035770615.1 Melospiza melodia melodia
TGGCATCGGGGATGACAATCATTGTAATTTAATAATGATTTCATTAATAATGATAATAATTATTACATTAATTGTTAATTAATAACAATAATAATCAATCACCTATTAATGAATTAATGAGCACTAATGGTCACTCACCGAGTGGAACTCGTACCAGACGGCGTCGGGGATGACAATAATTGTAATTTAATAATGATTTCATTAATAATGATAATAATTATTACATTAATTATTAATTAATAACAATGATAATTAATCACCTATTAATTAATGAATTAATGAGCACTAATGGTCACTCACCGAGTGGAACTCGTACCAGACGGCGTCGGGGATGTAGGCCCGGATCACGTCCACGCCCTGCGGGGGACACGCAAGCATGAGGAGGAGGAGGAAGATGATGGAGATGGAGATGAAGATGAAGATGAAGATCAAGAAGAGGAAGGTGAGGAAGATGAAGATGGAGATGAAGATGAAGAAGATGAAGAGGAGGAGAAGAAAAAGATGAAAACAAAAAGGAAGAAGATGCAGAAGATCAAGATGAGGAGGATGAAGATGAAGATAAAGATGAAGATGAGTAAGATGAAGATGGGGAAGATGAAGATGAAGATGAAGATGAAGATGGAGAAAGATGAAGAAGAAGATGAAGATGAAGATGAAGAAGATGAAGAGGAGGAGAAGAAAAAGATGAAAACAAAAAAGGAAGAAGATGCAGAAGATCAAGATGAGGAGGATGAAGATGGGGAAGATGAAGATGAAGATGAAGGTGAAGATGATGAAGATGAAGATGAAGACAAAGATGAAAATGAAGATGAAGATGAAGATGAAGATGAAGAAGAGGAAGGTGAGGAAGATGAAGATGAAGAGGAGGAGGAGAAGAAAAAGATGAAAACAAAAATGAAGAAGATGCAGAAGATCAAGATGAGGAGGATGAAGATGAAGATAAAGATGAAGATGAGTAAGATGAAGATGGGGAAGATGAAGATGAAGATGAAGATGGAGATGGAGATGGAGAAGAAGATGAAGATGAAGATGAAGAAGATGAAGAGGAGGAGAAGAAAAAGATGAAAACAAAAATGAAGAAGATGCAGAAGATCAAGATGAGGAGGATGAAGATGGGGAAGATGAAGATGAAGATGATGAAGATGAAGATGATGAAGATGAAGATGAAGACGAAGATGAAAATGAAGATGAAGATGGAGATGAAGATGAAGATGAAGATGAAGATGAAGATGAAGATGAAGATGAAGATCAAGAAGAGGAAGGTGAGGAAGATGAAGATGAAGAGGAGGAGGAGGAGACGATGAAAACAAAAATGAAGAAGATGCAGAAGATCAAGATGAGGAGGATGAAGATGAAGATGAGGAAGATGAAGATGAAGATGAAGATGAAGATGAAGATGGAGATGGAGATGGAGATGAAGATGAAGAAGATGAAGAGGAGGAGAAGAAAAAGATGAAAACAAAAAATGAAGAAGATGCAGAAGATCAAGATGAGGAGGATGAAGATGAAGATAAAGATGAAGATGAGTAAGATGAAGATGGAGAAAGATGAAGATGAAGATGGAGATGAAGATGAAGATGAAGATGAAGATGGAGATGAAGATGAAGATGAAGATGAAGATGAAGATGAAGATGGAGAAAGATGAAGATGAAGATGGAGATGAAGATGAAGATGAAGATGAAGATGAAGATGGAGATGGAGATGAAGATGGAGAAAGATGAAGATGGAGATGAAGATGAAGATGAAGATGAAGATGGAGATGAAGATGGAGAAGAAGATGAAGATGAAGATGAAGATGATGAAGAGGAGGAGAAGAAAAGGATGAAAACAAAAAAGGAAGAAGATGCAGAAGATCAAGATGAGGAGGATGAAGATGGGGAAGATGAAGATGAAGATGATGAAGATGAAGATGAAGACGAAGATGAAAATGAAGATGGAGATGAAGATGAAGATGAAGATCAAGAAGAGGAAGGTGAGGAAGATGAAGATGAAGAGGAGGAGGAGGAGACGATGAAAACAAAAATGAAGAAGATGCAGAAGATCAAGATGAGGAGGATGAAGATGAAGATGAAGAAGATGAAGATGAAGAGGAGGAGAAGAAAAAGATGAAAACAAAAATGAAGAAGATGCAGAAGATCAAGATGAGGAAGATGAAGAAGATGAAGATGAAGATGAAGATGAAGATGAAGATGAAGATGAAGATGAAGATGAAGATGAAGATGAAGATGAAGAAAGATGAAGATGAAGAAGAGGAGGAGAAGAAGAAGATGAAAACAATAATGAAGAAGAAGATGCAGAAGATCAAAATGAGGAAGATGAAGAAGATGAGGAAGATGAAGATGAAGACGAAGACGAAGATGAAGATGAAGATGAAAGAGAAAGAAAAGAGGTGGCAGAAAAAGAAGGAGATGAAGATGGAGACGAAAATGATGAAGATGAAGGAGAGGAAGACGATGAAGATGAAGATGAAGAAGACCATGAAAAAGAAAAAGAGGAAGAGGAAGATGAAGACGACAATGGAGACGAAGATGAAGATGAAGATGAAGATGACCATGAAAAGGAAAAAGAGCAAGAGGAAGATGAAGAGAATAATGAAGATGATGAAGATGAAGATGAAGATCAAGAAGAGGAAGGTGAGGAAGATGAAGATGAAGAGGAGGAGGAGGAGGAGAAGATGAAAACAAAAATGAAGAAGATGCAGAAGATCAAGATGAGGAGGATGAAGATGAAGATAAAGATGAAGATGAGTAAGATGAAGATGGGGAAGATGAAGATGAAGATGAAGATGAAGATGAAGATGAAGATGAAGATGGAGATGGAGATGAAGAAGATGAAGAGGAGGAGAAGAAAAAGATGAAAACAAAAAATGAAGAAGATGCAGAAGATCAAGATGAGGAGGATGAAGATGGGGAAGATGAAGATGAAGACGAAGATGAAAATGAAGATGAAGATGAAGATGAAGATCAAGAAGAGGAAGGTGAGGAAGATGAAGATGAAGATGAAGATGAAGAGGAGAAGAAGAAGGAGATGAAAACAAAAATGAAGAAGATGCAGAAGATCAAGATGAGGAGGATGAAGATGAAGATAAAGATGAAGATGAGTAAGATGAAGATGGGGAAGATGAAGATGAAGATGAAGATGAAGATGAAGAAAGATGAAGATGAAGAAGAGGAGGAGAAGAAGAAGATGAAAACAATAATGAAGAAGAAGATGCAGAAGATCAAAATGAGGAAGATGAAGAAGATGAGGAAGATGAAGATGGAGACGAAGACGAAGATGAAGATGAAGATGAAGATGAAAGAGAAAGAAAAGAGGTGGAAGAAAAAGAAGGAGATGAAGATGGAGACGAAAATGATGAAGATGAAGGAGAGGAAGACGATGAAGATGAAGATGAAGAAGACCGTGAAAAAGAAAAAGAGGAAGAGGAAGATGAAGACGACAATGGAGACGAAGATGAAGATGAAGATGACCATGAAAAGGAAAAAGAGCAAGAGGAAGATGAAGAGAATAATGAAGATAAAGATGAAGATGAAGATGAAGATCAAGAAGAGGAAGGTGAGGAAGATGAAGATGAAGAGGAGGAGGAGGAGGAGAAGACGATGAAAACAAAAATGAAGAAGATGCAGAAGATCAAGATGAGGAGGATGAAGATGAAGATGAAGATGAAGATGAAGATGGAGATGGAGATGAAGATGAAGATGAAGATGAAGATGAAGATGAAGATGAAGATGAAGATGAAGATGAAGATGAAGATGAAGATGAAGATGAAGGAAAAGAAGAGGAAGGTGAGGAAGATGAAGATGATGAGGAACACAAAGAAGACAATGAAAGAAAAAGAGAAGAAGAGGAAGATGAAGATGGAAATGATGAAGATGAAGGAGAGGAAGGCAGGGATGATGAAGAAGAAGACAAAGATGAAGATGAAGATGAAGATGAAGAAGACAAAGATGACAAGAAGAAGAAAAGGAGGAAGACAAAGAGGATGAAGAAGATCAGGATGATGAAGAAGATGAAGATGAAGACGAAGACGAGGATGAAAACAAAAATGAAAAAGATGATGAAGACGAAGATCAGGAAGGTGACGATGAAGGAGAGGAAGAAAGCGAAGAAGACGGACATTGAGGAAGATGAAGATGAAGATGAAGAAGATGAAGATGAAGACGAAGATGAAGAGGAGGAAGATGAAGATGAAGATGAAGAAGAAGAAGAAGAAGAGGAGAAGAAGAAGGAGATGAAAACAAAAATGAAGAAGATGCAGAAGATCAAGATGAGGAAGATGAAGATGAAGAAGATGAAGATGAAGATGAAGATGAAGATGAAGATGAAGATGAAGATGAAGATGGGGAAGATGAAGATGAAGATGAAGAAAGATGAAGATGAAGAAGAGGAGGAGAAGAAGAAGATGAAAACAATAATGAAGAAGAAGATGCAGAAGATCAAAATGAGGAAGATGAAGAAGATGAGGAAGATGAAGATGAAGACGAAGACGAAGATGAAGATGAAGATGAAGATGAAGATGAAAGAGAAAGAAAAGAGGTGGCAGAAAAAGAAGGAGATGAAGATGGAGACGAAAATGATGAAGATGAAGGAGAGGAAGACGATGAAGATGAAGATGAAGAAGACCGTGAAAAAGAAAAAGAGGAAGAGGAAGATGAAGACGACAATGGAGACGAAGATGAAGATGAAGATGACCATGAAAAGGAAAAAGAGCAAGAGGAAGATGAAGAGAAAAATGAAGATGATGAAGATGAAGATGAAGATCAAGAAGAGGAAGGTGAGGAAGATGAAGATGAAGAGGAGGAGGAGAAGAAGAAGGAGATGAAAACAAAAATGAAGAAGATGCAGAAGATCAAGATGAGGAGGATGAAGATGAAGATGAAGATGAAGATGAAGATGAGTAAGATGAAGATGAAGATGAAGATGGAGATGAAGATGGAGATGAAGATGAAGATGAAGATGAAGATGAAGATGAAGATGAAGATGAAGAGGAGAAGAAGAACAATCAGAAGAAGACAAAGACATTGAAAAGACAAAGAGAAAAAATTGAAGAAGAAGACACAGAAGACGATGAAGATGAAGATGAAGAAGCTGAAGACGAAGATGAAGATGAAGATAATGAGGACGAAGATGAAGATGAAGAAGAAGCTGAAGATGAAGATGAAGATAAGACGAAGATGATGAGGATGAAGATGAAGATGATGAAGAAGACAAAGATGCAGAAGTTGGAGATGATGAAGATGATGAGGATGATGAGGATGAAGATGAAGAAGACGAAGATGAAGAAGACGAAGATGATGAGGATGATGAGGATGAAGATGAAGAGGAAGATGAAGAAGATGAGGATGATGAGGATGATGAGGATGAAGATGAAGATGAAGAAGATGAAGAAGATGAGGATGATGAGGATGAGGAAGACGAAGATGAAGAAGATGAAGATGAGGATGATGAGGATGGTGAGGATGAGGATGAGGAAGGCTCTGGAGGAACATCTCACGGGTTCCAGCACGGGCGTGATCAGCAGCGCCGCCCCCCACAGGAACTGCGCCTCCACGTCCCACGCCGCCTCCTCGGCGTAGAACCTGCGGAACCGGCCATTAACGCGTTAATTGGCTCGTTAATTAAAATTAATCAGCGTAATCAGGGACAACGCGGGGGGTGGAGGCTTCCACATCAAAGCCAAGTCAAGCTCAAGGTCCAAGCCAAGGCTGAAGGGTCAAGGTCCAGGTCAAGCTGAAGGTCCAGGCCAAGACCAAGATCAGGATCCAAGCCAAGGTCAGGACCGAGATCAAGATGAAGATGAAGATGAAGATGAAGACCAAGATCAAGATCAAGATCAAGTCAAGATCAAGATCCAAGTCAAGATCAAGATCTGGTCAAGATCAAGTCAAGATCAAGATCAAGATCAAATGAAGATCAAGATCAACTCAAGAACAAGATCAACTCAAGTCAAGATCAAGATCAAGATCAAGTCAAGACCAAGATCAACTCAAGATCCAGTCAAGATCAAGATCAAGATCAAGTCAAGATCAAGATCAAGTCAAGATCAAGATCAAGTCAAGATCAAGATCAAGATCAACTCAAGATCAAGATCAAGATCCAAGTCAAGATCAAGATCAGGTCAAGATCAAGATCAAGATCAAGATCAAATGAAGATCAAGATCAAGTCAAGATCAAGGTCAAGTCAAGATCCAGTCAAGATCAAGATCAAGATCAACTCAAAATCAACTCAAGATCAACTCAAGATCAAGATCAAGACAAGATCAAGTCAAGATCAAAATCAAGACCAAGACCAAGACCAAGATCAAGTAAAGATCAAGATCAAGATTAAGATCATGATCAACTCAAGATCCAGTCAAGATCAAGATCAAGATCAAGTCAAGGTCAAGGTCAAGTAAAGATCAAGATCAACTCAAGATCCAGTCGAGATCCAAGTCAAGATCAACTCAAGGTCAAGATCAAGATCCAAGTCAAGATCAAGATCAGGTCAAGATCAAGTCAAGATGAAGATCCAGTCAAGATCAAGAATCAAGATCAACTCAAGATCAAGATCAAGTCAAGATCAAGATCAAGATCAAGACCAAGACCAAGTAAAGACCAAGACCAAGATCAAGTAAAGATCAAGATCAAGATCAACTCAAGATCCAAGTCAAGATCAAGATCAAGTCAAGATGAAGACCAAGACCAAGATCAAGTAAAAATCAAGATCAAGATCATGATCAAGTCAAGATCAAGATCAAGATCAAGATCGAGATCGAGATCAACTCAAGATCCAGTCAAGATCAAGATCAAGATCAAGATCAAGATCAACTGAAGATCAAATCAAGATCAAGATCGAGATCAAGATCAAGTCAAGATCCAAGTGCAGGTCAAGACCAAGGTCCAAGTCAAGCTGAAGGTCCAAGTCAAGATCAAGATCAAGACCAAGACCAAGACCAAGATCAAGTAAAAATCAAGATCAAGATCATGATCAAGTCAAGATCAAGATCAAGATCAAGATCAAGATCGAGATCGAGATCGAGATCAACTCAAGATCCAGTCAAGATCAAGATCAAGATCAAGATCAAGATCAACTGAAGATCAAATCAAGATCAAGATCGAGATCAAGATCAAGTCAAGATCCAAGTCCAGGTCAAGACCAAGGTCCAAGTCAAGCTGAAGGTCCAAGTCAAGATCAAGATCAAGATCAAGACCAAGACCAAGATCAAGTAAAAATCAAGATCAAGATCATGATCAAGTCAAGATCAAGATCAAGATCGAGATCGAGATCAACTCAAGATCAAGTCAAGATCAAGATGAAGATGAAGATCAAGATCAACTGAAGATCAAATCAAGATCAAGATCAAGTCAAGATCAAGATCGAGATCAAGATCAAGTCAAGATGAAGATGAAGATGAAGTCAAGACCAAGATCAAGTCAAGATCCAAGTCCAGGTCAAGACCAAGGTCCAAGTCAAGCTGAAGGTCCAATCAAGATCAAGATCAAGACCAAGTCAAGGTCAGGACCCAAGCCAAGGCCAAGGTCAAGATCTAAACCAAGATCAAGGTCCAAGTCAAGCTGAAGGTCCAAGTCAAGACCAAGGCCAAGACCCAAGCCAAGATCAAGATCTAAACCAAGACCAAGACCAAGTCAAGATCGAGGTCCAACTCAAGATCCGGATCCAAGTCAAGGTCCAAGTCAAGCTCAAGGTCCAAGCCAAGGTCCCAGGGTCAAGGTCCAAGTCAAGGTCAGGACCGAGAACAAGTTTAAAGTCACGACCAAGGTCCAAGTGAAGACTTCAGTCAAGATCAAGATCAAGTCAAGATGAAGATGAAGATGAAGATGAAGATGAAGTCAAGATCAAGATCAAGTCAAGATCCAAGTGCAGGTCAAGACCAAGGTCCAAGTCAAGCTGAAGGTCCAAGTCAAGATCAAGATCAAGACCAAGACCAAGACCAAGATCAAGTAAAAATCAAGATCAAGATCATGATCAACTCAAGATCAAGTCAAGATCAAGATCAAGATCAACTCAAGATCCAGTCAAGATCAAGATGAAGATCAAGATCAAGATCAACTGAAGATCAAATCAAGATCAAGATCAAGTCAAGATCAAGATCGAGATCAAGATCAAGTCAAGATGAAGATGAAGATGAAGTCAAGATCAAGATGAAGTCAAGATCCAAGTCCAGGTCAAGACCAAGGTCCAAGTCAAGCTGAAGGTCCAAGTCAAGATCCAGATCAAGACCAAGTCAAGGTCAGGACCCAAATCAAGGCCAAGGTCAAGGCCCAAGCCAAGATCAAGACCAAGACCAAGTCAAGATCGAGGTCCAACTCAAGATCCGGATCCAAGTCAAGCTCAAGGTCCAAGTCAAGGTCGAAGGGTCAAGGTCCAAGTCAAGGTCAGGACCAAGATCGAGCTCAAAGTCACGATCAAGGTCCAAGTGAAGATCAAGATCAAGTCAAGATGAAGATGAAGTCAAGATGAAGATGAAGATGAAGATGAAGATGAAGATCAAGTCAAGATGAAGATGAAGATGAAGATGAAGATGAAGATCAAGTCAAGATGAAGATGAAGATGAAGTCAAGATCAAGATGAAGTCAAGATCCAAGTCCAGGTCAAGACCGAGGTCCAAGTCAAGCTGAAGGTCCAAGTCAAGATCCAGATCAAGACCAAGTCAAGGTCAGGACCCAAATCAAGGCCAAGGTCAAGGCCCAAGCCAAGATCAAGACCAAGACCAAGTCAAGATCGAGGTCCAACTCAAGATCCGGATCCAAGTCAAGGTCCAAGTCAAGCTCAAGGTCCAAGTCAAGGTCGAAGGGTCAAGGTCCAAGTCAAGGTCAGGACCGAGACCGAGCTCAAAGTCGCGATCAAGATCCAAGTGAAGATCAAGTCAAGATGAAGATGAAGATGAAGTCAAGATGAAGATGAAGATGAAGATGAAGATGAAGATGAAGATGAAGTCAAGATGAAGATGAAGTCAAGATCCAAGTCCAGGTCAAGACCAAGGTCCAAGTCAAGCTGAAGGTCCAAGTCAAGCCCAAGATCAAGACCAAGTCAAGGTCAGGACCGAGATCGAGCTCAAAGTCACGATCAAGATCCAAGTGAAGATGAAGATCAAGTCAAGATGAAGATCAAGTCAAGATGAAGATGAAGATGAAGATGAAGATGAAGATGAAGATGAAGATGAAGATGAAGATCAAGTCAAGATGAAGATGAAGTCAAGATCCAAGTCCAGGTCAAGACCGAGGTCCAAGTCAAGCTGAAGGTCCAATCAAGCCCAAGATCAAAACCAAGTCAAGGTCAGGACCCAAATCAAGGCCAAGGTCAAGGCCCAAGTCAAGATCAAGACCAAGACCAAGTCAAGATCGAGGTCCAACTCAAGATCTGGATCCAAGTCAAGCTCAAGGTCCAAGTCAAGGTCGAAGGGTCAAGGTCCAAGTCAAGGTCAGGACCGAGACCGAGCTCAAAGTCGCGATCAAGGTCCAAGTGAAGATGAAGATCAAGTCAAGATGAAGATGAAGATCAAGTCAAGATGAAGATGAAGTCAAGATGAAGATGAAGATGAAGTCAAGATGAAGATCAAGTCAAGATCCAAGTCCAGGTCAAGACCGAGGTCCAAGTCAAGCTGAAGGTCCAATCAAGCCCAAGATCAAAACCAAGTCAAGGTCAGGACCCAAATCAAGGCCAAGGTCAAGGCCCAAGCCAAGATCAAGACCAAGACCAAGTCAAGATCGAGGTCCAACTCAAGATCTGGATCCAAGTCAAGCTCAAGGTCCAAGTCAAGCTCAAGGTCCAAGTCAAGGTTGAAGGGTCAAGGTCCAAGTCAAGGTCAGCACCGAGACCGAGCTCAAAGTCACGATCAAGATCCAAGTGAAGATGAAGATCAAGTCAAGATGAAGATGAAGATGAAGTCAAGATGAAGATGAAGTCAAGATCCAAGTCCAGGTCAAGACTGAGGTCCAAGTCAAGCTGAAGGTCCAATCAAGCCCAAGATCAAGTCAAGGTCAGGACCCAAATCAAGGCCAAGGTCAGGACCCAAGCCAAGATCAAGACCAAGACCAAGTCAAGATCGAGGTCCAACTCAAGATGCGGATCCAACTCAAGATCCGGATCCAAGTCAAGCTCAAGGTCCAAGTCAAGGTCGAAGGGTCAAGGTCCAAGTCAAGGTCAGGACCGAGACCGAGCTCAAAGTCGCGATCAAGGTCCAAGTCAAGATGAAGATCAAGTCAAGATGAAGATGAAGATGAAGATGAAGATGAAGATGAAGTCAAGATGAAGATGAAGTCAAGATCCAAGTCCAGGTCAAGACCGAGGTCCAAGTCAAGCTGGAGGTCCAAGTCAAGCCCAAGATCGAGACCAAGTCACGGTCAGGACCCAAATCAAGGCCAAGGTCAAGATCTAAACCAAGATCAAGGTCAAGTCAAGCTGAAGGTCCAAGTCAAGGCCAAGGTCAAGGCCCAAGCCAAGATCAAGATCTAAACCAAGACCAAGACCAAGTCAAGATCGAGGTCCAACTCAAGATCCGGATCCAAGTCAAGCTCAAGGTCCAAGTCAAGGTCAGGACCGAGATCGAGCTCAAAGTCACGATCAAGGTCCAAGTCAAGATGAAGATGAAGTCAAGATGAAGATGAAGATCAAGTCAAGATGAAGATGAAGTCAAGATTAAGATCAAGTCAAGATGAAGATGAAGATGAAGATCAAGTCAAGATGAAGATGAAGTCAAGATCCAAGTCCAGGTCAAGACCAAGGTCCAAGTCAAGCTGGAGGTCCAAGTCAAGATCCAGATCAAGACCAAGTCAAGGTCAGGACCCAAATCAAGGCCAAGGTCAAGGCCCAAGCCAAGATCAAGACCAAGACCAAGTCAAGATCGAGGTCCAACTCAAGATGCGGATCCAACTCAAGATCCGGATCCAAGTCAAGCTCAAGGTCCAAGTCAAGGTCGAAGGGTCAACGTCCAAGTCAAGGTCAGGACTGAGATCGAGCTCAAAGTCACGATCAAGGTCCAAGTCAAGATCAAGATCAAGTCAAGATGAAGATGAAGATGAAGATCAAGTCAAGATGAAGATCAAGTCAAGATCCAAGTCCAGGTCAAGACCGAGGTCCAAGTCAAGCTGAAGGTCCAATCAAGCCCAAGATCAAAACCAAGTCAAGGTCAGGACCCAAATCAAGGCCAAGGTCAGGACCCAAGCCAAGGTCAGGACCAAGCAAAGATCCAGGTCCAGGTGCCCGCGGGCGTGTGCCCGGTACAGCAGCGTGTACAGGTGTGTGCCCAGGTGTGTGCCCAGGTGTGTGCCCAGCTGTGCCCAGGTGTGTGCCCATGTTCCCCCGGGTACGCACTCGACGGGCAGTGCCCGTGCCACGCTGTGCCCGTGGGTGTGTGCCCGGTACAGCAGCGTGTACAGGAGTGTGCCCAGGTGTGTGCCCAGGTGTGTGCCCAGGTGTGTGCCCAGGTGTGCCCAGCTGTGCCCAGGTACGCACTCGACGGGCAGTGCCCGTGCCACGCTGTGCCCGCGGGTGTGTGCCCGGTACAGCAGCGTGTACAGGTGTGTGCCCAGGTGTGTGCCCATGTTCCCCCGGGTACGCACTCGACGGGCAGTGCCCGTGCCACGCTGTGCCCGCGGGTGTGTGCCCGGTACAGCAGCGTGTACAGGAGTGTGCCCAGGTGTGTGCCCAGGTGTGTGCCCAGGTGTGCCCAGGTGTGTGCCCAGGTGTGCCCACGTTCCCCCGGGTACGCACTCGACGGGCAGTGCCCGTGCCACGCTGTGCCCGTGGGTGTGTGCCCAGTACAGCAGCATGTACAGGTGTGTGCCCAGGTGTGCCCAGCTGTGCCCAGGTGTGTGCCCAGGTGTGTGCCCAGCTGTGCCGTGTGCCCAGGTGTGCCCAGGTGTGTGCCCAGGTGTGCCCATGTTCCCCCGGGTACGCAGTCGACGGGCAGTGTCCGTGCCACGCTGTGCCCGTCGCTGTGTGCCCGGTACAGCAGCGTGTACAGGAGTGTGCCCAGGTGTGTGCCCAGGTGTGTGCCCAGCTATGCCCAGGTGTGTGCCCAGGTGTGTGCCCAGGTGTGTCCAACTGTGCCCAGGTGTGTGCCCAGGTGTGTGCCCAGGTGTGTGCCCAGGTGTGCCCAGGTGTGTGCCCACGTTCCCCCGGGTACGCACTCGACGGGCAGTGCCCGTGCCACGCTGTGCCCGCGGGTGTGTGCCCGGTACAGCAGCGTGTAGAGGTGCGGCAGCAGGCGGTAGCGGGTGCCCAGCTGTGCCCGCGTCGAGTTCAGCAGCGCCGAGCGGGCACCGAACGCCGCCGGGTCCTGCGCCTGGCACGGGGAAAGGTGATTAGATAATGTTAATTAACTGAATTTTAATTGAATTTTATTTTAATTTTAATTGAATTTGTATTTAATTTTAATTTAAGTTAACTTAATGTAATTTAATTTAATGTAATTTAATTTAATTTTTTTGAATTTTATTTTCATTAAATTTAAATTTAAATTTAAATTAAGTTAATTTAATGTAACTAAATTTAAATTTTAATTTAATTTAACTTAATTAAATTTCACTTTATTATATTTTATTTTAACGTAATCTAATCTAATATAATTTACTTTATTTTATCTTATATTTTATTTTATGTTATTTTAATTAAGTTTAAACTTCATTTATTTTAATTAAATTTAATTTCAAATTTAACTTAATTTAATTTAATGTTATTTTCTGTCACTTTAATAGAATTTGAATTATATTTCATTTAAATTAAATTTTAATTTAATTTAATTTAATTTAATTTAATTGAACTTAATTTAATTTTACTTTATTTTATTTCACTTTAATAGATTTTGAATTATATTTCATTTAAATTAATTTGATTTTAACTGACCTAATTGTAATTGGATTTTTCGTTCCAATTATTTTAAACTAATTTAATTATACTCCATCTCGTTTTAATTAATTTAATTTTCATTCTGAATTTTTTTAAATATAGAATTTAGAATATTTGAAAATTTGAATTTATAGGAATTTGGCAATGCAGAATTTTAGAATTTCAGAAATTTTTAATTTTAGAATTTTTGAAATTTAGAAATTTAGAATTTTAGGACATTTAGAATTTTAGGGCGTTTAGAGTGTTAGCGATTCTTGAAATTCAGGAATATTTGTGCTTTCGAAATTTAAAAATACAGGAATTTTGAAATTTTAGGTTTTTTAAAGAATTCAATAATCAGAATTTTAAAAATTTAAAAATACAGACATTTTCAAATTTTAGATTTTTTAAAAATATCAAAATTTAGAATTTTAGAAATGGAGAACAGTTGTATTTTCGAAACTTAAAAATACAGGAATTCTGAAACTTTAGATTTTGTAAAAATGTCAAAATTTTGAATTTTAGGAATGGAGACTGTTTGGAATTTCAAAATCTGAAAACACAGAAACTTTGAATTTTTAGATTTTTTAAAGAATTCAAAAATCAGAATTTTAAAAATTTAAAAATGCAGACATTTTGAAATTTTAGATTTTTTAAAAATGTCAAAATTTAGAATTTTAGGAATGGAGAATATTTGTATTTTTGAAAGTTAAAAATAGAGGAATTTTGAAACTTTAGATTTTGTAGAAATGTCAAAATTCAGAATTTTAGGAATGGAGACTGTTTGGAATTTCAAAATCTAAAAACACAAAAATTCTGAATTTTTAGATTTCTTAAAGGATTCATAATTCAGATTTTAAAAATTTAAAAATACAGACATTTTTCAATTCTAGTATTTTTTAAAATGTCAAAATTTAGAATTTTAGGAATGGAGAATATTTGTATTTTCGAAAGTTAAAAATAGAGGAATTTTGAAACTTTAGATTTTGTAGAAATGTCAAAATTCAGAATTTTAGGAATGGAGACTGTTTGGAATTTCAAAATCTGAAAACACAGAAACTTTGAATTTTTAGATTTCTTAAAGAATTCAAAATTCAGATTTTAAAAATTTAAAAATACAGACATTTTGAAATTTTAGATTTTTTAAAAATGTCAAAATTTAGAATTTTAGGAATGGAGAATATTTGTATTTTTGAAAGTTAAAAATACAGGAATTTTGAAATTTTAGATTTTGTAAAAGTGTCAAAATTTTGAATTGTTAGAAATGGAGACTGTTTGGAATTTCAAAATCTAAACACACAGAAACTTTGAATTTTTAGATTTTTTAAAGAATTCAAAAATCAGAATTTTAAAAATTTAAAAATGCAGACATTTTGAAATTTTAGATTTTTTAAAAATGTCAACACTTAGAATTTTAGGAATGGAGAATATTTGTATTTTCGAAAGTTAAAAATAGAGGAATTTTGAAACTTTAGATTTTGTAAAAATGTCAAAATTTTGAATTTTAGAAATGGAGACTGTTTGGAATTTCAAAATCTAAACACACAGAAACTTTGAATTTTTAGATTTTTTAAAGAATTCAAAAATCAGAATTTTAAAAATTTAAAAATGCAGACATTATGAAATTTTAAATTTTTTAAAATTTTCAAAACTTAGAATTTTAGAAATGGAGAATATTTGTATTTTCGAAACTTAAAAATAGAGGAATTTTGAAATTTTAGATTTTGTAAAAATGTCAAAATTCAGAATTGTAGAAATGGAGAATATTTGTATTTTTGAAACTTAAAAATAGAGAAATTTTGAAATTTTAGATTTTGTAAAAATGTCAAAATTCAGAATTTTAGGAACGGAGAATATTTGTATTTTTGAAAGTTAAAAATAGAGAAATTTTGAAATTTTAGATGTTGTAAAAATGTCAAAATTCAGAATTTTAAAAATGGAGAATATTTGTATTTTCGAAACTTAAAAATACAGGAATTCTGAAATTTTACATGTTGTAAAAATGTCAAAATTCAGAATTTTAAAAATGGAGAATATTTGTATTTTCGAAACTTAAAAATAGAGGAATTCTGAAATTTTACATGTTGTAAAAATGTCAAAATTCAGAATTTTAAAAATGGAGAATATTTGTATTTTTGAAAGTTAAAAATACAGGAATTCTGAAATTTTAGATTTTGTAAAAATGTCAAAATTTAGAATTTTAGAAATGGAGAACAGTTGTATTTTCGAAACTTAAAAATAGAGGAATTTTGAAATTTTAGATTTTGTAAAAGTGTCAAAATTCAGAATTGTAGAAATGGAGAATATTTGTATTTTCGAAAGTTAAAAACAGAGGAATTTTGAAATTTTAGATTTTGTAGAAATGTCAAAATTCAGAATTTTAGGAACGGAGAACATTTTGGATTTTCTCACCGTTCCGGGCTCCTCGTTGTGGTTCCGCGCCAGGGGGAAAAAGGCCCCGAGTTGGTGCCAGCGGCGGCAAAGCTCCTCCGGGCAGCGGCCCAGACCCCCGCAGATCGATGAACCCGACTGAAATCCAGTAAAATAATTAATTTAATTAACTAATTCATTAAATTAATTCATTTGAATTCAATTCATTCATTAAAATAATCCATTTTAATTCAATTCATTCATTAAAATTGGCAAAGCTGCTCCGGGCACCGCCCAAACCCCCGCAGATCGATGAATCCGACTGAAATCCAGTAAAATAATTAACTAAAATTAAATTTATTCATTAAATAATTCATTTAAATTCATGAAAATAATGCATTTTAACCAATTCATTCATTGAAGTAATTCATTAAAATTCAATTCATTCATTAAAATTGGCAAAGCTCCTCCGGGCAGCGCCCCAAACCCCCGCAGATCAATGAACCCGACTGGAATTCATTAAAATAATTAATTAAAATTAAATTTATTCATTAAATAATTCATTTAAATTCATGAAAATAATCCATTTTAATCAATTCATTCATTAAAAAAATTCATTAAAATTCAATTCATTCATTAAAATTGGCAAAGGTCCTCCGGGCACGGCCCAGACCCCCGCAGATCGATGAACCCGACTGAAATCCAGTAAAATAATTAATTTAATTAACTAATTCATTAAATTAATTCATTTGAATTCAATTAATTCATTAAAATAATCCATTTTATTTCAATTCATTCATTAAAATTGCCAAAGCTCCTCCGGGCAGCGGCCCAGACCCCCGCAGATCGATGAACCCGACTGGAATTCATTAAAATAATTAATTAAAATTAAATTTATTCATTAAATAATTCATTTAAATTCATGAAAATAATCCATTTTAATCAATTCATTCATTAAAAAAATTCATTAAAATTCAATTCATTCATTAAAATTGGCAAAGCTCCTCCGGGCAGCGGCCCAAATCCCCGCAGATCGATGAACCCGACTGAAATCCAGTAAAATAATTAATTTAATTAACTAATTCATTAAATTAATTCATTTTAATTCAATTAATTCATTAAAATAATCCACTTTATTTCAATTCATTCATTAAAATTGCCAAAGCTGCTCCGGGCACCGACCCAGACCCTCGCAGATCAATGAACCCGACTGAAATCCAGTAAAATAATTAATTAAAATTAAATTTATTCATTAAATAATTCATTTAAATTCATGAAAATAATGCATTTTAACCAATTCATTCATTAAAAAAATTCATTAAAATTCAATTTATTCATTAAAATTGCCAAAGCTCCTCCGGGCACTGCCCCAGACCCCCGCAGATCGACGAACCCGACTGAAATCCAGTAAAATAATTAATTAAAACAATTAATTAAATTAAATTAATTCATTAACCGACTGCAATTCATTAAAATAATTCATTTTAATTCAATTAATTCATTAAAATTGGCAAAGCTGCTCCGGGCAGCTGCCCCGGCCCCTGCAGATTGACGCACCTGACTGCAATTAATTCAAATAATTCATTTAATTCAATTAATTCATTAACCGACTGAAAATTATTAAAATAATGCATTTTAATTAAATTAATTCATTACCCGACTGCAATTCGTTAAAATAATTCATTTTAATTCAATTAATTCATTAACCGACTGCAATTCGTTAAAATAATTCATTTTAATTCAATTAATTCATTAAAATTGGCAAAGCTGCTCCGGACACCGCCCAAACCCCCTCAGATCGACCTGCCCGACTGAAATTAATTGAACTAATTAATTTAATTAAATTAACTCATGAACCGACTGCAATTCGTTAAAATAATTCATTTTATTCATTAAAATAATTCATTTTAATTCAACTAATTCATTAAAATTGGCAAAGCTGCTCTGGGCACCGCCTGACTGGAATTCGTTAAAATAATTCATTTTAATTAAATTAATTAATGAAAATTGGCAAAGCTGCTCCGGGCACAACCCCCGCAGATCGACCCGCCCGCCTGCAATTCGTTAACATCATTCATTTTAATTAAATTGATTCATTAAAATTAAATTTCAGCTAAAATTCAAAGGAAAAAAAAAATCTAAAACGAAACAAATAAATTTTTAATTGTAATTATAATTAAAAGATAAAGAGAATTGAAACTTGGAATGGAAATTGACATTTAAAAAATTTCCCCCTTTTAATTCCCATTTTTCCGCCATTTTTCCAACATTTTTCCGCCATTTTCCCGCTCATTTCTCCGCCACCCTAACCCCAATTTTCCTGCTTTTTTTTGCATAATTTTTTCCCTTTTTCGCCCTTTTTTTCCCCCCAAACTCACGTAGGGGATCCCGACCATCCCCATCCACAGCAGCTCGGGCACGACCCCCAAAGATTCCCCCCTTTAATTCCCATTTTTCCGCCATTTTTCCGCCATTTTCCCTCTCGTTTTTCCGCCACCCTAACCCCGATTTTCCTGCGGTTTTTTGCCCCGTTTTTTCCCATTTTCTCCCTTTTCCAGCCCAAACTCCCGTAGGGGATCCCGACCATCCCCATCCACAGCAGCTCGGGCACAACCCCCAAAGATTCCCCCCTTTAATTCCCATTTTTCCGCCATTTTCCGCCATTTTCCCTCTCGTTTCTCCGCCACCCTAACCCAAATTTTCCTGCTTTTTTTTGCATAATTTTTTCCCTTTTTCGCCCTTTTTTCCCCCAAACTCACGTAGCGGATCCCGACCATCCCCATCCACAGCAGCTCGGGCACGACCCCCAAAGATTCTCCCCTTTAATTCCCATTTTTCCGCCATTTTTCCGCCATTTTCCCTCTCGTTTTTCCGCCACCCTAACCCCGATTTTCCTGCGGTTTTTTGCCCCGTTTTTTCCCATTTTCTCCCTTTTCCAGCCCAAACTCACGTAGGGGATCCCGACCATGCCCATCCACAGCAGCTCGGGCACGAGCCCCAAAGATTCCCCCCTTTAATTCCCATTTTTCCGCCATTTTTCAGCCATTTTCCGCCATTTTTCTGCCATTTTCCCTCTCGTTTCTCCGCCACCCTAACCCCGATTTTCCTGCGGTTTTTTGCCCCGTTTTTCCCCATTTTCTCCCTTTTCCAGCCCAAACTCACGTAGGGGATCCCGACCATCCCCATCCACAGCAGCTCGGGCACAACCCCCAAAGATTCTCCCCTTTAATTCCCATTTTTCCGCCATTTTTCCGCCATTTTCCCTCTCGTTTTTCCGCCACCCTAACCCCGATTTTCCTGCATTTTTTGCCGCATTTTTTCCCATTTTCGTCTTTTTTCACCCCAAAGTCACGTAGGGGATCCCGACCATGCCCATCCACAGCAGCTCGGGCACAACCCCCAAAAATTCTCCCCTTTAATTCCCATTTTTCTGCCATTTTTCAGCCATTTTTCTGCCATTTTTCCGCCATTTTCCCTCTCGTTTCTCCTCCACCCTAACCCCGATTTTCCTGCGGTTTTTTGCATAATTTTTTCCCATTTTTGCCCTTTTTCCCCCCAAACTCACGTAGGGGATCCCGACCATGCCCATCCACAGCAGCTCGGGCACAACCCCCAAAAATTCTCCCCTTTAATTCCCATTTTTCCGCCATTTTTCAGCCATTTTCCGCCATTTTTCCGCCATTTTCCCTCTCGTTTCTCCGCCACCCTAACCCTGATTTTCCTGCGGTTTTTTGCCCCGTTTTTTCCCATTTTCTCCCTTTTCCACCCCAAACTCACGTAGGGGATCCCGACCATGCCCATCCACAGCAGCTCGGGCACGACCCCCAAAGATTCCCCTCTTTAGATCTCATTTTTCAGCCATTTTTCTGCCATTTTTCTGCCATTTTCCCTCTCGTTTCTCCGCCACCCTAACCCCGATTTTCCTGCATTTTTTGCCCCGTTTTTTCCCATTTTTGCCCCTTTTCACCCCAAACTCACGTAGGGGATCCCCACCATCCCCATCCACAGCAGCTCGGGCACGACCCCCAAAGATTCCCCTCTTTAATTCCCATTTTTCCGCCATTTTTCTGCCATTTTCCGCCATTTTTCCGCCATTTTCCCTCTCGTTTCTCCGCCACCCTAACCCTGATTTTCCTGCGGTTTTTTGCCCCGTTTTTCCCCATTTTCTCCCTTTTCCAGCCCAAACTCACGTAGGGGATGCCGACCATGCCCATCCACAGCAGCTCGGGGATGGCCTCGCGCAGCCGCTGCCAGGAAGCGGCGCCGGCCCCGCCCCAGCGCCCCCCAAAGCGCCCGGAGCCGGCAAAGGTGGAGCTGGAAACCAGCAGGGGCCGCTGGGAGGGGGAAATGCGCTGCAGGGCACTGGGGAATAAATATAAAATATAAAATAAATATAAAATATAAAATAAATATAAAAATTAAAATAAATATATAAATAGAAATATAAATATAGTTATATATATAGATACAGCCCCCCAAAGCGCCCGCAGCCGGCAGAGGTGGAGCTGGACACCAGCAGGGGGCGCTGGGAGGGGGAAATGCTCTGCAGGGCACTGGGGAATAAATATAAAATATAAAATAAATATAAAATATAAAATAAATATAAAAATTAAAATAAATATAATTATATAAATATAAATAGAAATATAAATATAGTTATGTATATAGATCCAGCCCCCCAAAGCGCCCGCAGCCGGCAGAGGTGGAGCTGGACACCAGCAGGGGCCGCTGGGAGGGGGAAATGCGCTGCAGGGCACTGGGGAATAAATATAAAATATAAAATAAATATAAAAACTAAAATAAATATATAAATATTAAAATAAATATAATCATATAAATAGAAATATAAATATAGTTATGTATATAGATCCAGCCCCCCAAAGCGCCCGCAGCCGGCAGAGGTGGAGCTGGACACCAGCAGGGGGCGCTGGGAGGGGGAAATGCTCTGCAGGGCACTGGGGATGAAATATAAAATATAAAATAAATATAAAATAAATATATAAATATTAAAATAATTATATAAATATAAATAGAAATATAAATATAGTTATGTATATAGATCCAGCCCCCCAAAGCGCCCGGAGCCGGCAAAGGTGGAGCTGGACACCAGCAGGGGCCGCTGGGAGGGGGAAATGCGCTGCAGGGCACTGGGGAATAAATATAAAATATAAAATAAATATGAAAACTAAAATAAATATATAAATATTAAAATAAATATAATTATATAAATATAAATACAAATATAAATATAGTTATGTATATAGATCCAGCCCCCCAAAGCGCCCGCAGCCGGCAGAGGTGGAGCTGGAAACCAGCAGGGGGCGCTGCCAGGGGGAAATGCGCTGCAGGGCACTGGGAATGAAATATAAAATATAAAATAAATACAAAAATTACAATAATTATATAAATACTAAAATAAATATATAATTATTTAAACATAAATATAAATATAGTTATGCATATGGTGGAGCTGGACACCAGCAGGGGGCGCTGGGAGGGGGAAATGCGCTGCAGGGCACTGGGGAATAAATATAAAATATAAAATAAATATAAAAACTAAAATAAATATATAAATATTAAAATAAGTATAATTATATAAATATAAATACAAATATAAATATAGTTATGTATATAGATCCAGCCCCCCAAAGCGCCCGCAGCCGGCAGAGGGGGAGCTGGACACCAGCAGGGGCCGCTGGGAGGGGGAAATGCGCTGCAGGGCACTGGGGAATAAATATAAAATATAAAATAAATATAAAAATTAAAATAAATATAATTATATAAATATAAATACAAATATAAATATAGTTATGTATATAGATCCAGCCCCCCAAAGCGCCTGCAGCCCGCAGAGGTGGAGCTGGAAACCAGCAGGGGGCGCTGGGAGGGGGAAATGCGCTGCAGGGCACTGGGAATGAAATATAAAATATAAAATAAATACAAAAATTACAATAATTATATAAATACTAAAATAAATATATAATTGTATAAACATAAATATAAATATAGTTATGCATATGGTGGAGCTGGACACCAGCAGGGGGCGCTGGGAGGGGGAAATGCACTGCAGGGCACTGGGGATTAAATATAAAATATAAAATAAATATAAAAATTCAAATAAATATATATAAATTTTAAAATAAATATAATTATATAAATATAAATATAGTTATGCATATAGATCCAGCCCCCAAAGCGCCCGGAGCCGGCAAAGGTGGAGCTGGAAACCAGCAGGGGGCGCTGCCAGGGGGAAATCGCTGCAGGGCACTTGGGATTAAATATAAAATATAAAACATAAGTATATAAATATTATATTATATTATATTATATTATATTATATTATATTATATTATATTATATTATATTATATTATATTATATTATATTATGTTTTATATTGTATATTATGTATTGTATATTATTAATTGTATATGATACATAATATATTATACTTTATATATTATATATTACACATTATATATTATATATTACAATTTATATATTACGTATTATATATTATATATTATATTATTATAGATTATATATTGTATATTGTATATTGTATATTATATATTATATATTATATATTATATATTATATTATGTTATATATATAATATATTATCGTATATTATTATATCATATATTATATATTATATAGAAATTATTAGTAATATATACAATTAATAAAATGAAATAAATACACTATATAATATATATTATATATATTATAAATATTATATATATTCATATATTACATATATTACATATATTACATATTACATATATGTTATATATTATGTATTATGTATTATGTATTATATATTATATATTATATATTATATATTATATATTATATATTATATATTATATATTATATATTATATATTGTATTTATTATGTTACATGTTACTTATTAGATATTATATATTATATAGATAAGGTATATAATTCATATACATATGTATATAGAAAATGTATATAGAAATAGAAATACAGATAAATGTATTAGAGAAGTAATATATATAAAAGAATTAATATGACTTATAATGAAATCAATATATCTACATTTATTTATATATATATATATATATAAATAAAAATAAACTTTAAAATATTAGTCACGCAGTGGTCACGGTCAGTGGTCAGTGGTCACTCCGTGGTCACTCAGTGGTCACTCCCCTGTATGTGGCTCTCGCCATCGCCTGCCCGTGCAGGTTGTGGATGTTGTAGTGGTCACTCAGTGGTCACTGTGGTCACTCAGTGGTCACTCTCAGTGGTCAGTGGTCACTCTCAGTGGTCAGTGGTAACTCAGTGGTCACTCAGTGGTCACTCAGTGGTCAGTGGTCAGTTGGTCACTCAGTGGTCAGTGGTCACTACGGTCACTCAGTGGTCACTCATGGCTCACTCAGTGGTCAGTGGTCACTATGGTCACTCAGTGGTCACTCATTGCTCACTCAGTGGTCAGTTGGTCACTATGGTCACTATGGTCACTCAGTGGTCAGTGGTCACTCAGTGGTCACTCAGTGGTCACTCAGTGGTCAGTTGGTCAGTGGTCACTATGGTCACTCAGTGGTCACTCAGTGGTCAGTTGGTCAGTTGGTCAGTTGGTCAGTCACCCCTGGGTGTCCCTGGCCATGTTCTGCCCATAGATGTTGTGGACGTCGTAGTGGTCACTCAGTGGTCACTGTGGTCACTATGGTCACTATGGTCACTCAGTGGTCAGTGGTCACTCAGTGGTCACTCAGTGGTCACTCAGTGGTCACTATGGTCACTCAGTGGTCAGTTGGTCAGTGGTCACTCAGTGGTCACTCAGTGGTCACTATGGTCACTCAGTGGTCAGTTGGTCACTCACCCGTGGGTGTCCCTGGCCATGTTCTGCCCATAGATGTTGTGAACGTCGTAGTGGTCACTCAGTGGTCACTGTGGTCACTATGGTCACTCAGTGGTCAGTGGTCACTCAGTGGTCACTCATTGGTCACTCAGTGGTCAGTTGGTCAGTGGTCACTCACCCGTGGGTGTCCCTGGCCATGTTCTGCCCATAGATGTTGTGAACATCGTAGTGGTCACTCAGTGGTCACTGTGGTCACTATGGTCACTATGGTCACTCAGTGGTCACTCAGTGGTCACTCAGTGGTCACTCAGTGGTCAGTGGTCACTATGGTCACTCAGTGGTCACTCAGTGGTCACTCATTGGTCACTCAGTGGTCAGTTGGTCAGTTGGTCAGTTGGTCACTCACCCATACGTGTCCCTGGCCATGCTCTGCCCATAGATGTTGTGGACGTCGTAGTGGTCACTCAGTGGTCACTGTGGTCACTATGGTCACTCAGTGCTCAGTGGTCACTCAGTGGTCACTCAGTGGTCACTCAGTGGTCAGTTGGTCAGTTGGTCACTCACCCATACGTGTCCCTGGCCATGTTCTGCCCATAGAAGTTGTGGACGTCGTAGTGGTCACTCAGTGGTCACTGTGGTCACTATGGTCACTATGGTCACTCAGTGGTCACTGTGGTCACTATGGTCACTCAGTGGTCACTCAGTGGTCACTCAGTGGTCAGTGGTCACTCAGTGGTCAGTGGTCACTCAGTGGTCACTCAGTGGTCACTGTGGTCACTATGGTCACTCAGTGGTCACTCAGTGGTCACTCAGTGGTCACTCAGTGGTCAGTGGTCACTCACCCGTGGGTGTCCCTGGCCATGTTCTGCCCATAGATGTTGTGGACGTCGTAGTGGTCACTCAGTGGTCACTGTGGTCACTCAGTGGTCAGTGGTCACTCAGTGGTCACTCAGTGGTCACTCAGTGGTCACTCAGTGGTCAGTTGGTCACTCATTGGTCACTCACCCGTGGGTGTCCCTGGCCATGTTCTGCCCATAGATGTTGTGGACGTTGTAGTGGTCACTCAGTGGTCACTATGGTCACTATGGTCACTCAGTGGTCAGTGGTCACTCAGTGGTCAGTTGGCCAGTGGTCACTATGGTCACTCAGTGGTCACTCAGTGGTCAGTTGGTCACTCACCCCTGGGTGTCCCTGGCCATGTTCTGCCCATAGATGTTGTGGACGTCGTAGTGGTCACTCAGTGGTCAGTGGTCACTGTGGTCACTATGGTCACTCAGTGGTCACTCAGTGGTCACTGTGGTCACTATGGTCACTCAGTGGTCACTCAGTGGTCACTCAGTGGTCACTATGGTCACTCAGTGGTCACTCAGTGGTCACTCAGTGGTCAGTGGTCACTCAGTGGTCACTCAGTGGTCACTATGGTCACTCAGTGGTCACTCACTGGTCAGTTGGTCACTCAGTGGTCACTCAGTGGTCACTCAGTGGTCAGTTGGTCAGTGGTCACTCACCCATACGTGTCCCTGGCCATGTTCTGCCCATAGATGTTGTGGATGTCGTAGTGGTCACTCAGTGGTCAGTGGTCACTCAGTGGTCACTGTGGTCACTATGGTCACTCAGTGGTCACTCATTGGTCACTCATTGGTCACTCAGTGGTCAGTTGGTCAGTGGTCACTATGGTCACTCAGTGGTCACTCAGTGGTCAGTTGGTCAGTGGTCACTATGGTCACTCAGTGGTCACTCAGTGGTCAGTTGGTCAGTGGTCACTATGGTCACTCAGTGGTCACTCAGTGGTCAGTTGGTCACTCACCCGTGGGTGTCCCTGGCCATGTTCTGCCCATAGATGTTGTGGACGTCGTAGTGGTCACTCAGTGGTCACTGTGGTCACTATGGTCACTCAGTGGTCACTCAGTGGTCACTCAGTGGTCACTCATTGGTCACTCACCCCTGGGTGTCCCTGGCCATGTTCTGCCCATAGACGTTGTGGACGTCGTAGTGGTCACTCAGTGGTCACTATGGTCACTATGGTCACTCAGTGGTCACTCAGTGGTCACTCAGTGGTCAGTGGTCACTCAGTGGTCACTCAGTGGTCAGTTGGTCACTCAGTGGTCACTCAGTGGTCACTATGGTCACTCATTGGTCACTCAGTGGTCAGTTGGTCAGTGGTCACTCACCCATACGTGTCCCTGGCCATGTTCTGCCCATAGAAGTTGTGGACGTCGTAGTGGCGCCCCCAGGCGTGGGCGGCGTCCGGGCAGAGCGAGCGCCGGAACAGCGGCCGGGCTGACCCCGCTGGGGGTGATTAATGAGCTAATTAGTCATTAATTAATCAGCTAATAATTCATTATTCATTGTCTTATGGATTAATGCATCCTGTGTTTAATTAATCGATTAATTAGCCGACGGGAATTGGATATTTTGGGTTGTGGAACGGCCGGCCAGCCACGCCTGGGGGGGCGATTAATCAGCTAATTAGTCATTAATGAATTAATGAGCCAAAAAATCATTAATTATTACTGAATTAATTACTTATTTAATTATTTAATTAATACTTTAGTCAATAGGCAATTGGATATTCTGTATTGTGAAATGGCCAGTCAGCCATTCCACAACTGATTCATTATATAATTATTAATTACTGATTAATCAGCTATTTAGTTATTAATTAATGAACTAACAATTGATTAATCATTACCTAAAGAATTATTTAATAATGAAATCATTTAATTCATTAATTAGCCAATATATCATTGGATATTCTGTACTGTGGAATGGCCGGTCAGCCAAGGCTGGGGGTGATTAATCAGCTAATTAGTAATTACTTAATGAGCCCAGCATTTATTAATTGTTATCTAATAAATTAATTAATTCTTTGATTATTTAATTGACTAATCAGACAATTGATAATTGGATATTCTGCATTGTGTTCCCCCCCTCATGGCTTGGGGGACAGGGGGAATTAATGAACTAATTAACTAATTAATTAATAATCCAATTACTAATTATCATGCCATTATTTAATTAATTTCCCGAATTAATTAATAATTAAATAATTAGCCTAATATTTAATTATGGCACTTCCTAAATGATTTAAATGAAAATTAAAATTGAAGTAAAAATGGAAATGAAATAAGAATAAAAATGGAAATTAAAGATAAAAGAATGCAAATAAAATAAATATGAAAATAAAAGAGAAAATAAACAATTAAAATAGAAATTAAAATAAAAGTAAAAGTAAAATAAAAATGAAATAAAAACTGAAAAAACTAAAAAAGTAAAATAGTACAGAAATAAAATAAACAAACATAAAATTTAATATTAAAAACTTAATAATGAAAATAAAAAAAAATAAAATTAACAAAAGTAAAAGCAATATAAAAATGAATAAAAATGAACATAGAAATAAAAAAAGAATATGAAATAAAGTAAAATTAATATTAAAATAAATAAAATAAAACAAAAAATTAAATAAAAATGAAAACAGAGGTAAAATAAAATAAAATAAAAATGAAAAACAAAAAAATGAAAATAGAAAAAGAAATAAAAAAGATAATTAAACAAAATAAAAATAGAAAATAAAATAAAAGTAATAAGTTATTTAAAATTAAATAAAATATATAATGAATAATTAAATAAAGATGACATAAAAACCAAAGTAAATGAAAAAAATCAAAATAAAAATAATTTTTTTTAAAGAAAATAAAACCATCAACACAGAAAACGAAAAATATATGAAAATAAAAATAAAATTAAAAATAAAAATAACAAAATAAAATCATAATAAAAATACAAGTAAAAATAACAAAAATAAAAATAAAAATAACTACAGAAATAAAAATTAAAAAATATAACATTAAAAACAAAAAATAAAATAAAAATAACGACATAAAATAAAAGTAAATGTAAAAATAAAAATAACAAAATAAAAATAATAAAATAAAAATCATAATAAAAGTACAAATAAAAATGACAAAAATGTAATAAAATAAAAATAAAATAAAAATAAAATTAAAATTAAAATAAAAATAAAATAAAAATAATGACATAAAATAAAATAAAAGTAATTGTAAAAATAAAAATAACAAAATAAAAGTCACAATAAAAATAACAATAAAAATACCAAAAATAAAAAAGTAAAATAAAATTAAAAAAATAAAAATAAAAATATAACATTAAGAATAAAAAATTAAAAAAAACGACATAAAATAAAATAAAAGTAAATGTAAAAGTAAAAATAACAAAATAAAAATAAAAATAACAAAATAAAAATCAGGATAAAAATACAAATAAAAATAACAAAAATAAAATAAAATTAAAATAAAATAAAAATAAAAATAAAACATTAAAAATAAAAATAAAATAAAACTAAAATTAAAATTAAAAATAAAATAAAAATTAAAAATAAAATTTAAAATAAAATAAAATTATAAAAATAAAAATAAAAATAAAATTTAAAATATAACATAAAAATAACAACATAAAATAAAAATAAAATCAAAAATAAAAATAAAAATAACAAAATAAAAATAAAAACAACAAAATAAAAATCAGGCTAAAAATACAAATAAAAATAACAAAAATAAAACAAAAATAAAATGAAAATAAAAATCAAACATAGAATATAAAATGAAATAAAACTAGCAAGAAAGGAAAATGGAGCCGCTGGTACCGGGGCTGTACGGGGGGAAGTTCCAGGCGTTGTCGGCGCAGCCGCGCTCCGAGCCCGGCACGAAGCTCACGGCGCCGTCCAGCTCCTGAAACCACACAGCTCACCTCAAACCGCGGCATTTGCGTCTCATTTGCATATCATCTGAATAACACTTGAATATAATCTGAATATAATTGGAATATTTTTTATGCAACGTCCGTGTGAAACGGAGAATCCTCGTGGGTGGGTTCAGGTCCTGCGGGCGCGCAACCGCGCTCAAAACAGGACTGGGAATTTTAATGTCATTTGCATCTCATTTGCATATCATCTGAATATCATTTGAATATAATCGGAAAATAATTTGACTATTTGGATATAACGTCCACGTGAAACGGGGAATCCTCGTGGGTGGGTTCAGGTCCTGCGGGCGCGCAACCGCGCTCAAATCAGGACTGGGAATTTTAACGTCATTTGCATCTCATTTGCATATCAATTGCATCTCATTTCCATATTTGAATGTGTCCATCTTTAATTGGCAGTCCTCATGGGGTCGCTCATATGCTGTGAGCACGTAATTCACCTTAAACTGGGCCCGGAAATTTACATGATGTTTGCATCTCCTTTGCATCTCATTTGCATATTTGAATACATCACTATTTAATGGACAATCCCTATGGGGCCGTGCACTCAAAGCACACTCAAAGCAGGACTGGAATAGGGGGGCAATTCACATCTCATTTACATCTCATTTGCATCTCATTCACATCTTATTTGCATCGCATTAGCATCTCATTTGCATGGTTTGCTATTTTCCAGACAATCCTCGTGGGCTTTTGTTCGTGTCCTGAAATTACAGAACCACACTCAAAACTGGGACTGGAAATTTACATCTCATTTGAATATCACTCAAATATTTGAATATGTCAATATTTCATGGGCATAGAACCACACACACTGAAACCAGGACTGGAAATTTAAATCTCATTTACATCTCATTTGAATATTTGAAACTCATTTGAATATTTCAATTCGTAATGGACAATCCTTGCGGGGCCGCTCATGTCCTGAAATCAAAGATCCCAATTCAAACCCAGGTCTGCGATCATAGAAAATTTACATCTCATTTGAATATCATGAATGAATGAAAAATGAATGGAATTTGAATATCATCTGAATATATTTAAATATCATTTGAGTATTTTAATAATGATTTCCGTGATGTCCTGAAATCCCAGAATCCCACTGAAAACCGGAACTCAAATAGTGCGAAATTTGAATCTCATTTGCATCTCATTTGGACATCATTTGAATATTCCGCTATTTTTCCAAACAGTCTATTTGCATATAACGCAAATATTTCAATATTTAATGGACAATGCTTGTGGGTCCATTCAACAGAAATCTGGACAGGAATTGTGGAAAAATTTGAATATTTAAAATTCATATGATTGCATAAATTAAATTGCATTGAATATTTAAATATGTAATATTTAAATATATTTAACTATTTATTATATAAATCCTAAACATCCATTTGAATATTTATCCAGGAAATCACAAAACCCCCGTGAAATCCAGAAATAGTGTGAAATTAGCATAATTAAATCTAATTTGCATATCATTTGAATATAATTAGAGCCTTATTTGAATACAATTAGAATATTTTGGACGTCTGTACAACTGCAGGAAATCACAAAACCCTGGCGAAATCCAGAACAGGAATCGCACAAATCTGGAATAATTAAATGGAAAATTTGGAATAATTAAATGGAACTTGAATAGAATTTGAATATGATTTGAATATTTAAATAATTGAGGGAAATCTTCGTTAAAACCGGGTTTAATCCGGGCGGATTTTGGTGCTAAAATTGGGGATTTTGGTGTTGAAATTTGGGAATTTTGGGGGGAAATGTGGAGATTT
Organism: Melospiza melodia melodia; assembly: GCF_035770615.1. Lineage (NCBI taxonomy): Eukaryota > Metazoa > Chordata > Aves > Passeriformes > Passerellidae > Melospiza > Melospiza melodia. The sequence goes on from NW_026948519.1 coordinate 178,401, forward strand.
ATGGGGGAAATTTTGGGGGTGAAATTTGGGGAATTTTTGGGGGAAATTTGGGGATTTTGGGGGTGAAATTTGAGGATTTTTGGGGTGGAATTTGGGAATTTTTTGGTGGAAATTTGGGGATTTTAGGGGGGGAATTTGGGGGGGAAATTTCGGAATTTTTTGGGTGAAATTTGGGGATTTTGGGGGTGAAATTTGAGGATTTTTGGGGTGGAATTTGGGAATTTTTTGGTGGAAATTTGGGGATTTTAGGGGGGGAATTTGGGGGATTTTGGGGGGGAAATTTCGGAATTTTTTGGGTGAAATTTGGGGATTTGGGGGGATGAATTTGGGGATTTTGGGGGGAAATTTGGGGATTTTTGGGGTGAAATTTGGGGGAGAAATTCAGGGATTTTTGGGTGAAATTTGGAGATTTTTAGGGTGAAATTTGGGGATTTTGGGGGGAAATTTGGGGATCTTGATGTCAAACAGGGGGATTTTGGGGTGAGAATTGGGAGATTTTTGGGGTAGAAAAGTGGGAATTTTTGGGTGACAATTGTGAGATTTTTGGGGTGAGATTGGGGGATTTTGGGGTGCAAAAGGGAATTTGGGGCTCTCACCAGGCAGAGGCCGTCGAAGGGGACGCTGTCGCGGAATCGCTGCAGCTCCTGCAGCCACCAGCGGCGGCAGAGGGCGGTGCCGAAATCCGGGAACCGCACCCGGCCCGGCCGAGCCTGGGGAACAGCGGTAATTAATGCATTAATTAATTAGGCAATTAACTGACTAACCCCGCCTGGGGAAACACCGGGAATTAATCCATTAATTAGGTAATTAACTGATGAACCCCACTCAGAGTTAATGCAGCTCCGGCAGAGGGCGGTGCCGAAATCCGGGAACCGCACCCGGCCCGGCCGAGCCTGGGGAACAGCGGTAATTAATGCATTAATTAATCAGGTAATTAACTGACTAACCCCGCCTGGGGAAACACCGGGAATTAATCCATTAATTAGGTAATTAACTGATTAACCCCACTCAGAGTTAATGCAGCTCCGGCAGAGGGCGGTGCCGAAATCCGGGAACCGCACCCGGCCCGGCCGAGCCTGGGGAACAGCGGTAATTAATACATTAATTAATTAGGTAATTAACTGATTAACCCTGTCTAGGGAAACACCGGTAATTAATTCATTAATTAGGTAATTAACTGATAAACCCCACTCAGAGTTAATGCAGCTCCTGCAGCCACCAGCGGCGGCAGAGGGCGGTGCCGAAATCCGGGAACCGCGCCCGGCCCGGCCGAGCCTGGGGAACAGCGGTAATTAATTCATTAATTAGTGCGTTAATTAGTGCATTAATTAGTGCATTAATTAGGTAATTAATTGATTAACCCCACTCAGAGTTAATGCAGCTCCGGCAGAGGGGCGCTGCTGAAATCCGGGAACGAAAGACCGGTAATTAGTGCATTAATTAGTGCGTTAATTGGGTAATTAACTGATTAACCCCTGGAATCCGGGAACCGCGCCCAGCCCGGCCAAGCCTGGGGGGGAAATACCGGTAATTAATTCATTAATTAGTGCATTAATTAGTGCGTTAATTGGGTAATTAACTGATTAACCCCGCTCAGAGTTAATGCAGCTCCGGCAGAGGGCGCTGCTGAAATCCGGGAACGAAAGACCGGTAATTAGTGCATTAATTAGTGCGTTAATTGGGTAATTAACTGATTAACCCCTGGAATCCGGGAACCGCGCCCAGCCCGGCCAAGCCTGGGGGGGAAATACCGGTAATTAATTCATTAATTAGTGCATTAATTAGTGCGTTAATTGGGTAATTAACTGATTAACCCCGCTCAGAGTTAATGCAGCTCCGGCAGAGGGCGCTGCTGAAATCCGGGAACGAAACACCGGTAATTAATTCATTAATTAGTGCGTTAATTGGGTAATTAACTGATTAACCCCTGAAATCCAGGAACTGCGCCCGGCCTGGCTGAGCCTGGGAAACACCATTAATTAATTCATTAAGTAGTCAGTTAATTAATTAATAATTAGGTAATTAACCGATGAACCCCACTCAGAGTTAATGGTTTGTAATTAATTCACTCTCCCACCATTAATTATTAAATTAGTGATATTAATTATTAAAGTCCCTTTCTTATCAGCATCAAAGCTGTTAATTATTCCTCCAATTAACATCAGGGGCTCTTAATTAGTTAATTAACTCTCCACTTAGAGCTTAGAATTACTTAATTAATTCTCTTTCTTATTAGCATCTGAAGTTATTAATTAATCTCCTCTCCAATTAGTATCTGGGGCTATTAATTAATCCCCTCTCCAATTAACAGTAGGGGCTATTAATTAATCCCCTCTCCAATTAATTGCTTTTATAACATACTTAATATTTCTAATTTATTACATAATTATATGAGTAATAATTTCTTATCCAACAATTAATACAGTAATTAATTTATAATAAAATTCTTATAAGATTAAGGTTATATAGTATTAAAAATGTATTATTGTATTATTGTAAAGATATAACAATACTAATGAGTAATTAATATATTAGCACAAAATAAATTAATACAAATTAATATTAAATAATTAATATGAATATGAATAATTAATTGATATAATATTACTATTAGCAGCAATTCAATGACTTATTAAATAATGGCATTAATGAATTAATTATTTATTGTATCACTTAATAATGCAACTTCTCAATAATTCCCCTTCACAATTTAGACGAGGAGCAATTAATAATTAATTAGTTAATTAATCACTAATTACCTGCCCAATTAGCGGTGTGACCCCGTCAGACTCATTAACCCAGGCCCCGCCCCCCTCTCTGGAAGGTTCAGTAGTCGCTCCGGAGTTCATTAATCACTAATTAATAATTAATTACCTGCCCAATTAGCGGTGAAACCCCATCGGACTCATTAACCCAGGCCCCGCCCCCTCTCCGGAAGGTTCCGTAGGGGCTCCTGAGTTCATGAATCATTAATGATTGATTAATCACTAATAATCACTAATGAATCACTAATTACCTGCCCAATTAGCGGTGTGACGCCGTCAGACTCATTAACCCAGGCCCCGCCCCCTCTCCGGAAGGTTCCGTAGGGGCTCCCAAGTTTATTAATCATTAATGAATCATTAATTAATCACTAATAATCACTGATTAATGATTAATTACCTGCCCAATTAGCGGTGTGACGCCGTCAGACTCATTAACCCAGGCCCCGCCCCCTCTCCGGAAGGTTTCGTATTCGCTCCCGTCCGCGAGCGGCCCCTCCCCGATGGCGGCGTCCTGGCAACGACAAAAATCGGCAAAAATTCACCAATTCACCAATTCTGAGCTTTCGTACCGAAAAAAAATTAAAAAAAAAAAAAAAATTGCAAATTTAAAGTTTTCTGTGTTTTCGTCCCGAAAAAACGGCGAAAAAATCGCGAATTTCGCCCTTTTGTCCCCAAGAAAAGGCACAAAAATTCCCCAAATTCCTGTGGTGTTCCCTCAAGAAACGGTGGAAAAAAATCTCAATTTTTGCCATTTTTATACCAAAAAAGGTGAAAAAAATCTGCAAAATTCCACATTCTCCCCGAAAAACCCCAAAATTCCCATTTTTTGCCCCAAGAATGGGAAATTCCTGACCAGGGTCAGGATCAGTTTCTGTCCCGGAGCTGCGAAAGGACCCAAAATTGGGAATTTTTTCATCTTTTATGGGAAAAAATGCAGAAATTTTTGAATTTTTTTCACCTTTTTTTTAGAGAAAAAAACGTGGAAATTTTGGAATTTGTGTCGCCATTTTTGGGGGGGAAAAAGTGGAATTTTTGGGGTGTTTTTCACCTATTTTTGGGGGAAACCATGAAAATTTTGGGTTTTTTTTTAAACTTTTTTGGAGGAAAAAAGTGGAAATTTCAGAACTTTCTTTCACTGGTATTTTTGGGTAAAACCATGAACATTTGGAATCTTTTTTCACTGTTTTTGGGGGGAGAAAATGTAGAAATTTTGGGAGTTTTTTCGGCTTAAAAACGTAGGAAAATTGGGATTTTTTCACCATTTTTGGGGGGGGAATGCGAAAAATTTGGGATTTTTCTCCCCCCCCTATTTTGAGAAAAAAAGAGCGTCCATTTTGGGATTTTCCCACCGTTTTTTGGAGAAAACACCTGAAAATTTTTGTATTTTTCACCATTTTCTGAGGAAAAATTTTCCCGCTGTTTTTTGGAGAAAACACGTGAAAATTTTTGTATTTTTCACCATTTTTTTGAGGAAAAAAATGCAAAAAAATTGGGGTTTTTTCACCGTTTTTTGATGGAAAAAACGTGGAAATTTTGGTGTTTTTCTAAAATTTCAATTTTTCCCCCCAAAATTCCAAAAGGTTTCCTAGATCTGACCAGGGTGAGGATCAGTCTCTGCCCGGCGGCCGCCAGCTGCCCCCGGAGCTGCGGAAGGTTCCGGAATCTCGCTGGTCGATGGTGAAGTCGCGGTGCCCGTCCATGGCCTCGGTGCCAAGCACCAGCGCGTCCTGCGAAAAACCCAAAATTTGGGGTGAAAAACGCGAAATTTGGGTGAAAAACGGGGATTTTGGCAAAATTTTTGGGGTGAAAAATGGGGATTTTTGGCAAAATTTGGAGATTTTTCGGGGAGAAAATGGGGATTCGGGGAAAATTTTGAATTAGTTTTTTGGTGGGAAGTTGGGGTTGGAGGAAGGGGTTGGGGAGGTGGAGTAGCAAAATTATTTGGGATTAAAAATTAATCATTAATTAATTAATCATGAATTAATGGATGGTTGAAATAATTGTAATAAACAATTTTAACAACAAAAATATAATGCAGTGTAATGTAATGTAGCATAGTATAATGGAAATATACCATAATAAAGAAATTTACCAAAAAGAGGAATTGGAATTAATTTGGAATAATTAATTTTTAATTAATTAATTATCAATTTATAGTTATTGCATTTTTAAAGACTTTCAAAATTATTTTATTGATACGTAATGTAATTATTGTAATGTAATGTAATGTAATGTAATGTACGTAACATAATAAAATAAAATAAAATAAAATAAAATAAAATAAAATACAATACAATATAATATAATATAATATAATACAATATAATATAGTATGATATGATATAATATAATATTTAGGAAATTAATATAGAGGAATAATTGGGAATAATTATGAATTAGTTTAACAATTACCAATAATTAATGCATTTGAAAATAATTTATTATTTCATTGTAATGTATTGTATTGTAATGTAATATTACATTACATTATAATATATTAATTACATTATATTATATTACATTATATTACATATATTATATTATATTATATTATATTATATTATATTATATTATATTATATTATATTACATTAATGTATTGTAACATAAGGTAATATAATCTAAAAAACATCAAAAATAAATAGAAATAAAAATGGAAACAAAAAAGGACAGAAATAGAAATAGACATAAAAACAGAAATTGAAATCGAAATCAATGGAAATTTAAAAAAATAGAAATAGAATAAAAATAGAAACAAATTTTTGAAATAGAAAGTAATAATAAAAAATAGAAATAAAAATAAAAACAGACCTAAAATTAAAATGGAGATTTAGAAATAGAAATAAATGGAAATCAAAAACTACAAATAGAAGAGAAATGGACATAAAATTGAATACACAAAGGGAAAAAAATAAAATTAAAAATAAAATAAAATTAAACTAAAACGAAAACTAAATGAATTTAATTTAATTTAATTTAATTTAATTTAATTTAATTTAATGAACTGTCCGGCGCTAATTGGTGACTCACGAGGGGCAGGCCGGCTGCGCGGTTTCTCTCCAGGACGTTTTTTGCCTCCTCCAGGGAGCCGTAGCTGCTGTGGCTGAGCTGGAAGCCCAGCGCCCAAAATGGCGGCAGCGCCGGCAGCCCCACCAGCTGGAAAAGACCCCGAAATCCCCCAAATTCACCCCAAAATTCACCCCAAAAATCCCAAATTTACCCCAAAAATCAGCAATTCCACCCCACCAGCTGGAAAAAGACCCCGAAATCCCCCAAATTCACCCAAATTCACCCCAAAAATCAGCAATTCCACCCCAAAATCCGCAATTCCACCCCACCAGCTGGAACGGAGCCCGAAATTCACCCCAAATTCACCCAAATTCACCCCAAAAATCCCAAATTCACCCCAAAAATCAGCAATTCACCCCACCAGCTGGAAAAAAAGCCCCGAAATTCCCCAAATTCACCCCAAATTCACCCCAAGAATCAGCAATTCCACCCACCAGCTGGAACGGACCCGAAATTCCCCAAATTCACCCCAAATTCATCCCAAAAATCCCAAATTCACCCCAAAAATCAGCAATTCCACCCCACCAGCTGGAAAAAAACCCCGAAATTCCCCAAATTCACCCCAATTCACCCCAAGAATCAGCAATTCCACCCCACCAGCTGGAACGGAGCCCGAAATTCCCCAACTTCACCCCAAATTCATCCCAAAAATCCCAAATTCACCCCAAAAATCAGCAATTCCACCCCACCAGCTGAAAAAACCCCGAAATTCCCCAAATTCACCCCAAATTCCACCCCAAGAATCAGCAATTCCACCCCACCAGCTGGAACGGAGCCCGAAATCCCCCAAATTCACCCCAAATTCACCCCAAAAATCCCAAATTCACCCCAAAAATCAGCAATTCCACCCAAAAATCAGCAATTCCACCCACCAGCTGGAACAGAGCCCGAAATCCCCCAAATTCACCCCAAATTCACCCCAAAAATCCAAATTCACCCCAAAAATCAGCAATTCCACCCCACAGCTGAATGGAGCCCCGAAATCCCCCAAATTCACCCCAAATTCACCCCAAGAATCAGCAATTCCACCCCACCAGCTGGAACGGAGCCCGAAATTCCCCAAATTCACCCCAAATTCACCCCAAAAATCCAAATTCACCCCAAGAATCAGCAATTCCACCCCACCAGCTGGAAAAAACCCCCGAAATTCCCCAAATTCACCCCAAGAATCAGCAATTCCACCCCACCAGCTGGAACGGACCCCGAAATTCCCCAAATCACCCCAAATTCACCCCAAAAATCCCAATTCACCCAAAAATCAGCAATTCCACCCACCAGCTGGAACGGAGCCCGAAATTCACCCAAATTCACCCCAAAAATCAGCAATTCCACCCCAAAAATCCGCAATTCCACCCCACCAGCTGGAAAAAACCCCCGAAATTCCCCAAATTCACCCCAAATTCACCCCAAGAATCAGCAATTCCACCCCACCAGCTGGAACGGACCCCGAAATTCCCAAATTCACCCCAAATTCATCCCAAAAATCCCAAATTCACCCCAAAAATCAGCAATTCCACCCCACCAGCTGGAATGGAGCCCGAAATCCCCCAAATTCACCCCAAATTCACCCCAAAAATCAGCAATTCCACCCCAAAAATCAGCAATTCCACCCCACCAGCTGGAACAGAGTTGCAAAATCCCCCAAATTCACCCCAAATTCACCCCAAAAATCAGCAATTCACCCCACCAGCCGGAACGGAGCCCGAAATCCCCAAATTCACCCCAAAAATCCCAAACTGCACCCCAAAAATCAGCAATTCCACCCCAAAAATCAGCAATTCCACCCCACCCACCCCAAATTGCCCAAAAATCTCAAATTTCACCCAAAAATGGGATTTCAACTCCAATCCCAAATTGCCCAAATCCAGGCATTTCCCCCAAAAGTTCCTGATTTGCCCACCAAAATTTTCAAATTTTAGCCCCAAAATCCTGAATTTCCCCGCCAAAATTTTTGAATTTCGCCCCAAAGAAATCCTGAAAACTTTTGAATTTCACCACCGAAATTTTGAAGTCCCTAAAATTCCTAAATTTAAATAAAAACTCAGAAATCAGGATTTCCATGCCATTCCAAATTGTCCCAAATCCCGGGATTTTCCCCCAAAATTCTCGATTTTCACCCTCGAAATTCTCGAATTTCACCCTCAAAATTCTTGAATTTCACCAACATTTGAAAATTCCGCCCAACCACCCCAGACAGACCAAAATCCAGCGATTTCCCACCAAATAGTTCCTGAATTTCACCCTCAAAATTCCTCAATCTCGACCCCAAAATTTTGCAATTTCACCCCAACCACCTCCATCGCCCAAAATTCCTGAATTTCAACCCGAAAAGTTTTGAATTTCACCCAAAAAATTCCTGAAAATTTCTGAATTTCACTCCCAAAAATTCTCAAAACTTTTTAAATTTCACTTCAAAACCCCCAAATTTCACCCCCAAAATCCCCAAGTTACACCCCAAAAATTGGGATTTCCACCCAAACCACCCAAATTGCCCAAAATTCACAGATTTCACCCCAAAACCTCCCGAATTTCACCCCAAAACTTCCCAAATTTCACCCCAAAAATGGGGATTTCAACCCCAATCCCAAATTGCCCAAAATCCTGGGAATTTCCCCCCAAAATTCCAAGAATTTCCCCCTCAAAATGTTTGGACTTCCTCTCAAAAAAAACTCCCAAAATTCGCGGATTTCAGCCCCAAAATCCCAAATTTCACCCGAAAAAAATCCCCGAATTTTGGCCCAAAACCCAGGAATTCGATCCAAACCACCCCAAATTGCCCAAAATTCACAGATTTCACCCCAAAACCTCCCGAATTTCACCCCAAAAATGGGGATTTCAACCCCAATCCCAAATTGCCCAAAATCCTGGGAATTTCCCCTCAAAAGTTTGGACTTCCTCTCAAAAAAAAAACTCCCAAAATTCGCGGATTTCAGCCCCAAAATCCCAAATTCCACCCGAAAAACTCCCAAATTTGGCCCAAAACCCAGGAATTCCACCCAAACCACCCCAAATTGCCCAAAAAATTCACAGATTTTCACCCAAACCCAAACCTGGGTGTGCTCCTGCAGCAGCTGCTCGGGGCTGTCGGCGAGGAGCAGGAACAGATCCAGGATGCCCCAAAATCCCCAAATTTCACCCCAAAACCTCCCGAATTTCACCCAAAACTTCCAAATTTCACCCCAAAAATGGGGATTTCAACCCCATCCCAAATTGCCCAAAATCCTGGGAATTTCCCCCCAAAATTCCAGGAATGTCCCCCTCAAAATGTTTGGACTTCCTCTCAAAAAAAACTCCCAAAATTCGCGGATTTCAGCCCCAAATCCCCAAATTTCACCCGAAAAAAATCCCGATTTTGGCCAAAACCCAGGAATTCGATCCAAACCACCCCAATTGCCCAAAATTCACAGATTTCACCCCAAATTTCACCCCAGACCTGGGCGTGCTCCTGCAGCAGCTGCTCGGGGCCTGTCGGTGAGGAGCAGGAACAGATCCAGGATCCCCCCGATGGAGCGAAGCGTCACGGCCGGGGCCGGGCTCACCGACACCTCTGGCGGCCAAAAATGGGGAAATTCACCCAAAATTCACCAAATCCCGCTGAATTCACACAGAATTCAACGAAATTTATGTAAAAATCCACAAAAATTCACCCGGAATCGGGTCAAGTTTATCCAAAATTCACCCAAATTTTCTACTGAAATTTACACAAAATTCAATCAAATTTACAGGAAAAATCCATCAAAACGTACCCAAAATCTGGTCAAGTTTATCCCAAAATTCACCAAATTTCTACTGAAAGTTACACAAAATTCAACGAAATTTAGGTAAAAATCCACAAAAATGTACCCAAAATCTGCTCAAATTTATCCCAAATTTATCCCAAAATTCACCCAAATTTCTACTGAAATTTACACAAAATTCAATGAAATTTACACAAAAATCCACAAAAATGTACCCAAAATCTACTCAAATTTATCCCAAAATTCACCCAAAATTCACCCAATCCTACTGAAATTACACAAAATTCAATGAAATTTATGTAAAAATCCACAAAATTTACCCGGAATCTGGTCAAGTTTATCCCAAAATTCACCCCAAATTCACCCAAAATACCTAATCCCACTGAATTTACACAAAAGTCAACGAAATTTACACAAAAATCCACAAAAATGTACCCAAAACCTGGTCAAGTTTATCCAAAATTCACCCAAAATTGACCAAATTCTACTGAAATTTACACAAAATTCAATCCAATTTACACAAAAATCCACAAAAATGTACCCAAAATCTGCTCAATTTATCCCAAAATTCACCCAAATTTTCTACTGAAATTTACTCCAAGTCCACCAAAATTTACCTCAAGTTTAACAAATTTAACCAAATCCTCCCAAAATTCACTCAAATGCACCCAAATTTAATCCATTCTGCTTTAAATTACCCGACATCCACAAAAATCATCCAAATTATCCCAAAATCTATTTAAATTTGCCCCAAAATCCACTAATTTGCTCCAATCCTCCCAAATTTTCCCTATTTGGAAGGAATTATTCTGAATAAATTGAATTTTAATAAATTTCAATCAATTTCCTCACCTATGGCATTGCTGTTAAGCAGGAATTTTTGGGAACAAATGGAATTTTTGGGAATAAATTGAATTTTTAGGAATAAATTGGATTTTTAGGAATAAATTGGATTTTTAGGAATAAATTGAATTTTTAGGTTTTTTCCCCCATTTCTCACCCATGGCGTTGCTGTTGAGCAGGAATTTTTGGGAATAAATTGAATTTTTGGGAATAAATTGAATTTTTGGGGTTTTTTTCCCATTTCTCACCCATGGCGTTGATGTTGAGCAGGATTTTTTGGAATAAATTGAATTTTTGGGAATAAATTGAATTTTAATAAATTTCAATCAATTTCCTCACCCATGGCGCTGCTGTTGAGCAGGAATTTTTGGAATAAATTGAATTTTTGGGAATAAATTGAATTTTTGGGGTTTTTTTTCCCATTTCTCACCCATGGCGTTGCTGTTGAGCAGGATTTTTTGGGAATAAATTGAATTTTTGAAATAAATTGAATTTTAATAAATTTCAATCAATTTCCTCACCCATGGCGCTGCTGTTGAGCAGGAATTTTTGGGAATAAATTGAATTTTTGGGGTTTTTTCCCATTTCTCACCCATGGTGTTGCTGTTGAGCAGGAATTTTTGGGAATAAATCGAATTTTTGGGAATAAATTGAATTTTTGGGAATAAATTGAATTTTTGGGGTTTTTTCCCATTTCTCACCCATGGCGTTGCTGTTGAGCAGGATTTTTTGGGAATAAATTGAATTTTTGGGAATAAATTGAATTTTTGGGAATAAATTGGATTTTTAGGAATAAATTGAATTTTTAGGTTTTTCCCCCATTTCTCACCCATGGCGTTGCTGTTGAGCAGGATTTTTTGGGAATAAATTGAATTTTTGGGAATAAATTGAATTTTAATAAATTTCAATCAATTTCCTCACCCATGGCGCTGCTGTTGAGCAGGAATTTTTGGGAATAAATTGAATTTTTGGGGTTTTTTCCCATTTCTCACCCATGGCGTTGCTGTTGAGCAGGATTTTTTGGGAATAAATTGAATTTTTGGGAATAAATTGAATTTTTGGGATTTTTTCCCATTTCTCACCCATGGCGTTGCTGTTGAGCAGGAATTTTTGGGAATAAATTGAATTTTTGGGAATGAATTGAACTTTTGGGAATAAATTGAATTTTTGGGGTTTTTTCCCATTTCTCACCCATGGCGTTGCTGTTGAGCAGGAAAATGCCCAGGGAGGCTCCGGACGTGTCCTCCAAACACATCAGGAATGGGTGAACTCCGGCCACGTTCTGCCCTTCCTGCAAAAAAAATATTAACAAATTAAAATATTTATAAAATAAATTATAATTAACATCAACAAAACCAAGCACAAAATTATAAACTCATTAAAATTATCAACTTTAACAAAAATATCGATTTTTTTTGCCTATTTTTTTCAGTATTTTCAATGTTTTCAATATCAGCCGAAAGTGAAAAATTGTAACAATTTCCCTGTAAAATTTGGGGAGAAGTTGTAAAAATTTTCCCCTAAAATTTGGGAGGAAAATGTAAAAAATTTTGTCTAATTTGTGAATTTTGGAGGAAAAAAACTACAAATTTTTCTCAATTTTGCCTCATTTTTACCTGAAATATTAAAGAAATATGAAATTTACTTGAGGTAAAAATTTTTAAATTTTCAAATTAAATTTCAGTTGAGAAACGAAGATTCCCAATTTTATGTTGTTAGCATTTAATTTTGAAATTTGAATTTATTTTTTACTTCAAATTATAAAATGCAATTCAATATTAGTTATATTGTAGTAATATTAAATGTTGTATTACATTATATGATATTATATTTTATTATATTATATTACACTACATTATATTATAATATGTTATGTTATGTTATATTATGCTATATTATGCTGTATTATGTTATATTATATTATATTACATTACATGTTATATTTTATTATTTAACATAAATAATATTTTTATAATTATATTGTACATTAAATTTTGAAATTTGAATTTATTCTTTACTTCAAATTATAAAATGCAATTCAATATTAGTTATATTGTATTAGTATTAAATTTTGTATTACATTATATGACATTATATTATATTATATTATATTATATGTTATATTATATTATATGACATTATATTATATTATATTATATTATATTATATTATATTATATTATATTATATTATATTATATTATATTATATTATATTATATTATATTATATTATATTACATTATATTATATTATGTTATGTTATGTTATGTTATGTTATATTATATTATATTACATTATATTATATTACATTATATTATATTATATTTATATATAATACAAATAAAATTTTATCATATTATTAAGTCAAATAACATAATGTTATATATATGATATACGTGACCATATATAAGTAGTGTAATATAGTATATTGAAATACCATGTGATATAATGTAATATCATATAATATAACGTAATGCAGCACAACATAATGTAATAAAATATGTATAATATACATTATATATGTAATGTACTATAATGCAATATCATGCAGTATAATGGAATATAATGCAATATACAACAATGCAACATATTATAATATTACGCAATACAATATACCATAACAAAATTTAATACATTACATCATAAGATAATGTAATATATATGATGTGATGTGATGTAATATAATTATTTGTGAATACATGTAATGTAATATAATGTAATACAATTGAACTGAATATAAGGTAATAAAATGCACTGTAATGTAATAAAACATAACGTAATATAATGTCATAAATATAATGTATATGGATATAGCTATAATGCAACATAATGTAATACACAACAATGTAATGTAGTGTAACATCACGTAACATAATGCAATATGGTACAGTATATTTTAATGAAATACAATATATTTTAATGTAATGAAACATAACGAATCATAACATTACACAATATAATGTGATACTATATGATGCGATGTAATGGGATGGGATATGATAATATGATATCATATCAATAATAGATGTTAATATAAATATAATGTAATATAATGTAATACAATGCATTATAATGCAATATACAACAATGTAATGTAATGTAATGTAATGTAATGTAATGTAATGTAACATGATACAATATGATATCGTATTGTGTTATACAGTCGGATATAATATGATGTAATGTAATATAATGTATCATAACGTAAAGAAATATAATGTCATACATGTATGTGAATGTAAATACAATGTAATACAATACAATGCAATATAAGGGAGTATGATACAATCCAATGTAATGTAATGCGTTATAATGCCATATAATGCAATATACAACAATGTAATGTAATATATCATAACATAACATTACATAACACAATGTAATACAATATGATGTGATGTTATGCAATGTAATATAATGTCTTATAATGCAATGTAATGTAACATCATATTATGTCATATATATAATGTATGTGAATGTAAATACAATGTAACATAAAGTAATACAATCCAATGTAATGTAATATAACACATTATAATGCAATACACAATGATGTAATATCATATCTATCATATATCATATATCATATCACATCTATAATATATGTGAACATAAATATAATGTAATATAATGTAAAACAATATGATGTAGTGTAATATAATGCATTATAATGCAATATACAATGATGTAATATCATATCTATCATACATCATATATCATATCACATCTATAATATATGTGAACATAAATATAATGTAATATAATGTAAAACAATATGATGTAGTGTAGTATAATGCATTATAATGCAATATACAATGATGTAATATCATATCAATCATATATCATATATCATATCACATCTATAATATATGTGAATATAAATATAATGTAATATAATGTAATACAATATGATGTAGTGTAATATAATGCATTATAATGCAATATACAATGATGTAATATCATATCTATCATATATCATATATCACATCTATAATATACGTGAATATAAATATAAAGTAATACAATATGATGTAGTGTAATATAATGCATTATAATGCAATATACAACAATGTAATGTAATGCAATGTAACATGACAAGTAATCATGTAATACAACATGATATTATATGATGTGACATGCTGTAATGTAATGTAATACGATGACATATAACGTAATGTAGTATAATGTCACCGATACAATATATGTGAATATAAATAAAACGTACCACAATGTAAGCCATGTAACGTAATGCACTCTAATTCAATACACAAAAATGCAATATAATAGCTAATGCAATGTAATGCAATACAATATAGTATAGTATGACATCACACTATATAATAAATGATGTAATGTACTGTTATGTAATGCCAGAAGCACACGCAAACACTCCCAGATTTGCCCAAAATCGCAGGGATTTTCCCCAATCTCACATCAGCATCCTCCCCATGGTGCCCCTCGGTGCCCCCACCGGTGCCAGCCGGGCTGGAGGCGCAGCTTGCCCCAATCTCACCACACTCAAACCCTCCCAGGTTTGCCCAATTTTGCCCAAAATTGAGGGAATTTTGCCCAAATTTTACCTACCCAATCTTGCCCAAAATGGAGGGAATTTGGCCCAAATTTTGCCCAAAATTGAGGGAATTTGCCCCAAACTTTACCTCAGTGCCCTCGCCCTGGCTGCTGTAGAGCCCCCAGCGGTGCCAGCCGGGCTGGAGGCCGAATTTGCCCCAATCTCACCACACTCAAACACTCCCAGGTTTGCCCAAATTTTGCCCAAATTTGCCCAAAATTGAGGGAATTTGGCCTGAAATTTACCTACGCAATTTTGCGCAAAGTTGAGGGAATTCGGCCCAAATTTTGCCCAAAATTGAGGGAATTTTGCCCAAAATTGAGAGAATTTGGCCCAAATTTTGCCCAAAATTGAGGGAATTTGGCCCAAATTTTGCCCACATTTTACCTACCCAATCTTGCCCAAAGTTGAGAAAATTTGGCCCAAATTTTGCCTAAAATTGAGGGAATTTGCCCCAAACTTTACCTGGGTGCCCTCGCCCTGGCTGCTGTAGAGCCCCCATCGGTGCCAGCCGGGCTGGAGGCCGAATTTGCCCCAATCTCACCACACTCAAACACTCCCAGGTTTGCCCAAATTTTGCCCAAATTTGCCCAAAATTGAGGGAATTTGGCCCAAATTTTACCTACCCAATCTTGCCCAAAATGGAGGGAATTTGGCCCAAATTTTGCCCAAAATTGAGGGAATTTTGCCCAAAATGGAGGGAATTTGGCCCAAATTTTGCCCAAAATTGAGGGAATTTTGCCCAAAATGGAGGGAATTTGGCCCAAATTTTGCCCAAAATTGAGGGAATTTTGCCCAAAATGGAGGGAATTTGGCCCAAATTTTGCCCAAAATTGAGGGAATTTGGCCAGAATTTTGCCCAAAATTGAGGGAATTTGGCCCAAATTTTACCTACCCATTCTTGCCCAAAGTTGAGAGAATTTGGTCATAATTTTGCCCAAAATTGCGGGAATTTTCCCCAAACTTTACCTGGGTGCCGTCGCCCTGGCTGCTGTAGAGCCCCCATTGGTGCCAGCCGGGCGGGAGGCGGAGCTTGCCCTGGCCCCGCCCATAGAGGGCGGAGCAGGAGAGGCGGGCGGAGACCTGCAGGAACTGCGGCGCCTGCAGCAGCGGCCCGATGGACGTGTCAAAGCTGGGGGAAATTAAAATTAAAATTAAAATTAAAATTAAAATTAAAATTAAAATTAAAATTAAAATTAAAATCGAAATGATTTTTTAAAAAGCGAAAAAAAAAAAAAAATCTGAATTAAAAATCGGCAAAAAAACATTTCAATGGCCCGATGGACGTGTCGAAGCTGGGGAAATGAAATTAAAAATTACAATTAAAATTTAAATTTAAATTTAAATTTAAGAATATAATTGAAATCATTTTTTGAAAAGCGAAAAAAAAAATCTGAATTTAAAAATTGGCAAAAAAACATTTCGATGGCCCCATGGATGTGTTGAAGCGAGGGATAATGAAATTAAAATACAAATTAAAAATAAAATTGAAGTAATTTTTTTTAAATCTAAAAAAAAATCTAAATTTAAGAATTGGCAAAAAGGAATTTTTGGGGGGAAAAAAAGGTGAATTTTTTGGGGTATAAAAAGGGAATTTTTGAGGAAAACCAGGGGAATTTTTGGGTTAAAAAAAGGGAATTTTTGAGGAGTAAATAGGCAAATTTTTTGGCATAAAAAACTGAATTTTTGCAAACAAAAAGGAAATTTTGGGGGGGGAAAAAGGGAATATTTTGGGCTAAAAAGGGGGAATTTTATGGTTAAAAAAGGGAATTTTAGGGGTATAAAAAGGGAATTTTCTAAGGAAAAGGGGGGAATTTGGGGCAAAAAAGGGAATTTTTGGGGGTATAAAAAGGGAATTTTTTGAGGAAAAATGGGGATTTTTGTGTTAAAAAAGGGAATTTTGGGGCAAAAAAGGGAATTTTTGGGGCAAAAAAGGGGGAATTTCATGGTTAAAAAAGGGAATTTTTGGGGTAACACAAAGGATTTTTTTTTGGGGGAAAAAGGGAATTTATGGGGGTATAAAAAGGGAATTTTTTGAGGAAAAACGGGGAATTTTTGTGTAAAAAAAGGGAATTTTGGGGCAAAAAAGGGGGAATTTCATGGTTAAAAAAAGGGAAGTTTCGGGTAACAAAAAGGATTTTTTTGGGTGAAAAAAGGGAATTTTTTGAGGAAAAACGGGGGAATTTTTGGGTATAAAAAGGGAATTTGGAGGTACAAAAAGGGAATTATTTTGGTGTATAAAAAGGGAATTTTTGGGGGTATAAAAAGGGAATTCTTTGGGGGGTATAAAAAGGGAATTATTTGGGGTATAAAAAGGGAATTATTTTGGGGTATAAAAAGGGAATTTTTAGGTATAAAAAGGGAATTTTTGGGGGTATAAAAAGGGAATTTTGGGGTATAAAAAGGGAATTATTTTGGGATATAAAAAGGGAATTTTGGGGAAAAAAAGGGAATTTTTTTGGGTATAAAAAAGGAATTTTGGGGTATAAATGGAATTATTTTTTGGTATAAAAAGGGAATTATTTTGGGGTAGAAAAAGGGAATTTTGGGGTACAAAAAGGGAATTATTTTGGGGTATGAAAAGGGAATTTTGGCTCACACGACGCGGCCGCTGCTGGCCCTCAGCACCTGCACCCCGAACGGGCTCTCCCGGAATTTCAGCCGGAATTTGGGATCGGGGGCGGCCGAGCCCGGGAAGGGCCCCACGACCTCCTCGGGCACCTGGAACCGGGGACTGCTGGGGTCCGTGAACTGGGGAAAAACGGGAAAAAATGGGAAAAATGGGAAAAAATGGGAAAAAACGGGAAAAAATGGGAAAAAACGGGAAAAAACGGGAAAAAATGGAAAAAACGGGAAAAATGGAAAAAATGGGAAAAAATGGGAATTTTGGGGTTATTTGGGGTGGTCATTCCCAGTCACTCCCAGTCACTCCCAGTCACTCCCAGTCATCCCCAGTCACTCCCAGTCATTCTCACTCATTCCCAGTCACTCCCAGTCATTCCCAGTCACTCCCAGTCCCATTCCCAGTCCCATTCCAGTCACTCCCAGCCATTCCCATTCCCATTCCCATTCCCAGTCCCATTCCCAGTCCCATTCCCAGTCACTCCCAGTCCCTCCCAGCCATTCCCAGTCCCATTCCCAGTCCCTCCCAGTAACTCCCAGTCCCATTCCCAGTCCCAGTCCCATTCCCAGTCCCATTCCCAGTCCCATTCCCAGTCCCTCCCAGTCCCTCCCAGTAACTCCCAGTCCCATTCCAGTCCCATTCCCAGTCCCATTCCCAGTCCCATTCCCAGTCCCTCCCAGTCCCTCCCAGTCCCATTCCCAGTCCCATTCCCAGTCCCCTCCCAGTAACTCCCAGTAACTCCCAGTCCATTCCCAGTCCATTCCCAGTCCCTCCCAGTCCCTCCCAGTAACTCCCAGTCCCATTCCCAGTCCCATTCCCAGTCCCTCCCAGTCCCTCCCAGTCCATTCCCAGTCCCATTCCCAGTCCCTCCCAGTCCCATTCCCAGTCCCATTCCCAGTCCCATTCCCAGTCCCTCCCAGTAACTCCCATTCCCACTCCCAGTCCCATTCCCAGTCCCATTCCCAGTCACTCCCAGTCACATTCCCAGTCACTCCCAGTCCCATTCCCAGTTATTCCCAGTCACTCCCAGTCCCATTCCCATTCCCATTCCAGTCCAGTCCCAGTCACTCCCAGTCCCTCCCAGCCATTCCCAGTCCCATTCCCAGTCCCTCCCAGTAACTCCCATTCCCAGTCCCAGTCCCATTCCCAGTCCCATTCCAGTCCCATTCCCAGTCACTCCCAGTCCCTCCCAGTAACTCCCAGTCCCATTCCCAGTCCCATTCCCAGTCACTCCCAGTCCCTCCCAGTCACTCCCAGCCAGTCCCAGTCCCATTCCCAGTCCCATTCCCAGTCCCTCCCAGTCCCTCCCAGTAACTCCCAGTCCCATTCCCAGTCCCATTCCCAGTCCCATTCCCAGTCCCTCCCAGTCCCTCCCAGTAACTCCCAGTCCCAGTCCCAGTCCCATTCCCAGTCCCATTCCCAGTCCCTCCCAGTCCCATTCCCAGTCCCATTCCCAGTCCCTCCCAGTCCCATTCCCAGTTCCATTCCCAGTCCCATTCCCAGTCCCTCCCAGTAACTCCCATTCCCACTCCCAGTCCCATTCCCAGTCCCATTCCCAGTCCCTCCAGTAACTCCCATTCCCATTCCAGTCACTCCCAGTCCATTCCCAGTCACTCCCAGTCCCATTCCCATTCCCATTCCCAGTCCCAGTCCCATTCCCAGTCCCATTCCCAGTCCCTCCAGTCCCTCCCAGTCCCATTCCCAGTCCCATTCCAGTCCCACTCCCAGTCCCATTCTCAGTCCCTCCCAGTCACATTCCCAGTCACTCCCAGTCACTCCCATTCCCATTCCCATTCCCATTTCCATTTCCAGTCTCTCCCAGTCATTCCCAGTCCCATTCCAGTCCCATTCCCAGTCCCATTCCCAGTCATTCCCATTCCCATTCCCAGCCATTCCCAGTCACTCCCAGTCATTCCCAGTCCCTCCCAGACTCTCCCAGTCTCTCCCAGTCATTCCCAGTCCCATTCCCAGTCCCATTCCCAGTCATTCCCATTCCCATTCCCAGCCATTCCCAGTCACTCCCAGTCATTCCCAGTCCCATTCCCAGTCCCATTCCCAGTCTCTCCCAGTCATTCCATTCCCATTCCCAGCCATTCCCAGCCATTCCCAGTTATTCCCAGTCCCTCCCAGTCCGCACCTGCAGCCGCAGCCGTGCCGGGCTCAGGGTCTGTGCCCGGAGCCGCACGGAGCCCAGGGGGGCCCCGAACAGAGCCGGGGCTGGCAGGGGTGCCAGGGACAGCTCCAGCCCTGCGGACAGGGGAAACGAAATACCTTTCATTGCAATTTATTGGTTTCAGTTCATTTTATTTTATTTTATTTTATTTTATTTTATTTTATTTTATTTTATTTTATTTTATTTTAATTTATTGTATTGTATTGCATTGTATTGTATTGAATTGTACTGCATTGCACTGCAATGCATTGCATTACACTGTACCTTGTTTTATTTATTTTATTTTATGTTATTGTATTTTATTGTATTTTATTGCGCTGCATTCCATTCCATTCCATTGCAATGCAATTCAACGCAATTCAACTCAATTCAATGCAATGCAATGCAATTCAATGCAATTCAATTTAATGCAATTCAATTCAATTCAATGCAATGCAATTCAATTCAATGCAATTCAACGCAATTCAACTCAATTCAATGCAATTCAATTCAATTTAATGCAATTCAATTCAATGCAATGCAATTCAATGCAATTCAATTTAATGCAATTCAATTCAATGCAATGCAATGCAATGCAATGCAATGCAATTCAATGCAATTCAATCCAATGCAATTCAATTCCATTCAATGCAATTCAATTCAATGCAATACCATTCAATGCAATTCAATGCAATTCAATGCAATGCAATTCAATGCAATTCAATGCAATGCAATTCAATTCAATGCAATGCAATTCAATTCAATGCAATGCAATTCAGTTCAATGCAATTCAATTCAATGCAATTCAATGCAATTCAATTCAATGCAATTCAATGCAATTCAATTCAGTGCAATTCAATTCAATTCAATTCAATTCAATTCAATGCAATGCAATTCAATTCAATGCAATGCAATTCAATGCAATTCAATGCAATTCAATGCAATTCAATGCAATTCAATTCAATGCAATGCAATTCAATTCAATTCAATTCAATGCAATTCAATTCAATGCAATTCAATGCAATTCAATTTAATGCAATTCAATTCAATTCAATGCAATGCAATTCAATTCAATGCAATTCAATTCAATTCAATTCAATTCAATGCAATTCAATGCAATTCAATGCAATTCAATTCAATTCAATGCAATTCAATGCAATTCAATTCAACGCAATTCAATTCAATGCAATTCAATGCAATTCAATTCAATGCAATTCAATGCAACGCACTTCAATTCAATGCAATTCAATTCAATTCAATGCAATTCAATTCAATGCAATTCAATTCAATGCAATTCAATGCAATGCACTTCAATTCAATGCAATTCAATTCAATTCAATGCAATTAAATGCAATTAAATTCAATTCAATGCAATTCAATTCAATGCAATTCAATTCAATTCAATTCAATTCAGTGCAACTCAATTCAATTCAATGTAATTCAATCCAATGCAATTCAATTCAATTCAATGCAATGCAATGCAATTCAGTTCAATTCAATTCAAGGCAATGCAATGCAATGCAATTCAACGCAATTCAATTCAATGCAATTCAATTCAATGCAATGCAATTCAATGCCATGCAATTCAATTCAATTCAATGCAATGCAATTCAATTCAATGCAATTCAATTCAATGCAATGCAATTCAATGCCATGCAATTCAATTCAATTCAATGCAATGCAATTCAATTCAATGCAATTCAATTCAAGGCAATTCAATTTAGTGCAATTCATTTCAATTCAATGCAATGCAATTCAATTCAATGTAATTCAATCCAATGCAATTCAATCCAATGCAATTCAATTCAATGTAATTCAATTCAATGCAATTAAATTCAATTCAATGCAATTCAATTCAATGCAATTCAATTCAATTCAATTCAATGCAATTCAATGCAATTCAATGCAATTCAGTGCAACTCAATTCAATTCAATGCAATTCAACGCAATGCAATTCAATGCAATTCAATTCAATGCAATTCAATGCAATTCACTTCAACGTTACCCTGCTCGGTTTCCCAGGGCCCCGATTGGATCCTGTAGCCGTGGTCGGTTCCGAAGAAGCACCAGGGCACGCCCGGCTCCGACCCGGGGCTCCAGCAGCACCCGCGGAGCTCGCACACGGCCTGGGGACAGGGACATCATCATCATCATCGTCATCGTCATCATCATCATCATTGTCATCATCATCGTCATCATCATCAACAACAGCAACATCATCATCATCATCAACAGCAACATCATCATTATCATCAACAGCAACATCATCATTATCATCATCATCAACAGCACCCGTGGAGCTCGCACACGGCCTGGGGACAGGGACATCATCATCGTCATCGTCATCGTCATCATCATCATCATTGTCATCATCATCATCGTCATCATCAACAACAGCAACATCATCATCATCATCAACAGCAACATCATCATCATCAACAACAGCAACATCATCATTATCATCATCATCAACAGCACCCGTGGAGCTCGCACACGGCCTGGGGACAGGGACATCATCATCATCATCATCATCGTCATCAACATTGACATCATCATTGTTACCGACATCATCAACATCATCACAATCATCAACATAATCATTGTTATCAGCATCATTAACATCATTATCAGCATCATCATCAACAGCGCCCGCAGAGCTCACACACGGCCTGGGACAGGGACATCATCATCATAGTCATTGTCATCATCATCATCGTCATCATCATCACTGTTATCAACATCATCATTGTTATCAACACCATCATTGTTATCAACACCATCATTATCAACATCATCAACAGCAACATCATCATCATCAACAACAGCACCCGTGGAGCTCACACACGGCCTGGGGGACAGGGACATCATCATCATCATCGTCATCATCATCGTCATCATCGTCATCAACATTGACATCAACATTGACATCATCATTGTTATCAACATCATCATTGTTATCAACATCATTAACATCATTATCAGCATCATCATCGACAGCACCCGCTGAGCTCGCACACGACCTGGGGGACAGTGACATCATCATCATCATCATCATCATCATCATTGTCATCATCACTGTTATCAACATCATCATTATCAACATCATCACTGTTATCAACATCATCAACGTCATCATCATCATCAACAGCATTAACATCATTATCAGCATCATCAACAACAGCACCCGCAGAGCTCACACACGGCCTGGGGGACAGGGACATCATCATCATCATCGTCATCATCAACACTGCCATCATTGTTATCAACATCATCATTGTTATCAACATCATCATCGTTATCAACATCATCAACATCATCATTGTTATCAACAGCATTAACATCATTATCAGCATCATCAACAACAGCACCCTCGGAGCTCACACACGGCCTGGGGGACATCATCATCATCATCATCATCGTCATCGTCATCATCATCATCGTCAACACTGCCATCATGTGTATATATGTATGTGTGTGCACATACACACGTGTCTCTACGTGTACACATGTCTATATGCATGTGTATATATCTGCATACATACGTGTCTGTATATAAAACCGAATGTACATATGTATGTACATATATGTGTGCGTGTATATCTGTATGTATGTGTGCATATATACAGGGTATACACAGATATGTATGTATGGACATGTGTACATACATGTGTAAAAGCATACGTGTGTATATGCATGTGAATACATCTGTGTGCACATATACACGTATATATTTACATACGCGTGTATACATATGTGTGTATATATGTATGCGTGTGCATATATGTACACGTGTATATATACGTATGTGTATATATATCTATACGTGTATATATGTGAATACACATGTGTATGAGCATATATGTATGTATATACATCTGTGTGTATATATTTGTATGTCAGTGTGCATATATATACACGTGTATACCTATGTATGCATATATGTGTACATAAACATGCACATACAAAAATGAATATATGTGTATACATATATATGTGTGCCTATTTGTATGTATGTGTGCATATATAAAACCCGTGTATATATGTGTGTATATATTAATGTATATACATGTATGTATGTGTATATATATGTATGTCAGTATATATGTATACATATGTGTATACATACCTGTATGTGTATATATATGTGTACACATGTATGTATGTATGTATATATAAATGTATAGGTACATATGAGTGTATATATGTCTGGAAATATGCATGCATATATGTATGCATAAATATATATGTAAATACATATGTATGTATATATATGTGTGTATATATCTGTGTATATCTGTCTATATACATGTGTATGTACATATGTGTTTGTGTGTACATATCTGTGTGTATATATCTGTATGTCACTGTGCATATATATACACGTGTATACATATGTATGTATATATGTGTATATAAATATGCATATATAAAAATGTATATATGTGTTTATATATATATATTTATATGCATATGTAGGTATATATGTGTGTGCCTATTTGTATGTATGTGTGCATATATAAACCCGTGTATATATGTGTGTATCGGTGTGTATATATTAATGTATATACATGTATGTATGTGTATATATATGTATGTCAGTATATATGTATCTATATGTGTATACATACCTGTATGTATATATATATGTGTACACACATATGTATGTATATATAAATGTATAAGTACATATGAGTGTATATATGTCTGTAAATATGCATGCATATATGTATGCATAAATACATATGTAAATACATATCTATGCATATACATGTGTGTATCTGTGTGTATATATTAATGTATATACATGTATGTATGTGTATATATATTTATGTGACTATATATGTATATATATGTGTATACATACCTGTATGTATATATATATGTGTACACACGTATGTATGTATATATAAATGTATAAGTACATATGAGTGTATATATGTCTGTAAATATGCGTGCATATATGTATGCATAAATATATATGTAAATACATATCTATGCATATACATGTGTGTATCTGTGTATATATTAATGTATATACACGTATGTGTATATATATGTATGTCAGTATATATGTATCTATATGTGTATACATATCTGCATGTATATATATGTGTACACACGTATGTATGTATATATAAATGTATAAGTACATATGAGTGTATATATGTCTGTAAATATGCATGCATATATGTATGCATAAATATATATGTAAATACATATCTATGCATATACATGTGTGTATCTGTGTGTATATATTAATGTATATACATGTATGTGTATATATATGTATGTCAGTATATATGTATATATATGTGTATACATATCTGTATGTATATATATGTGTACGCACATATGTACGTATATATAAATGTATAAGTACATATGAGTGTATATATGTCTGTAAATATGCATGCATATATGTATGCATAAATACATATGTAAATACATATCTATGCATATACATGTGTGTATCTGTGTATATATACTAATGTATATACACGTATGTGTATATATATGTATGTCAGTATATATGTATCTATATGTGTATACATATTTGTACGTATATATATGTGTACACACGTATGTGTGTATATATAAATGTATAAGTACATGAGTGTATATATGTCTGTAAATATGCGTGCATATATGATTATGCATAAATATATATGTAAATACATATGTATGTATATATACGTTTGTATCTGTGTGTATATATTAATGTATATACATGCATGTATGTGTATATATATGTATGTCAGTATATATGTATATATATGTGTATACATACCTGTATGTATATATATATGTGTACACACGTATGTATGTATATATAAATGTATAAGTACATATGAGTGTATATATGTCTGTAAATATGCGTGCATATATGTATGCATAAATATATATGTAAATACATATCTATGCATATACATGTGTGTATCTGTGTATATATTAATGTATATACACGTATGTGTATATATATGTATGTCAGTATATATGTATCTATATGTGTATACATATCTGCATGTATATATATGTGTACACACGTATGTATGTATATATAAATGTATAAGTACATATGAGTGTATATATGTCTGTAAATATGCATGCATATATGTATGCATAAATATATATGTAAATACATATCTATGCATATACATGTGTGTATCTGTGTGTATATATTAATGTATATACATGTATGTGTATATATATGTATGTCAGTATATATGTATATATATGTGTATACATATCTGTATGTATATATATGTGTACGCACATATGTACGTATATATAAATGTATAAGTACATATGAGTGTATATATGTCTGTAAATATGCATGCATATATGTATGCATAAATACATATGTAAATACATATCTATGCATATACATGTGTGTATCTGTGTATATATACTAATGTATATACACGTATGTGTATATATATGTATGTCAGTATATATGTATCTATATGTGTATACATATTTGTACGTATATATATGTGTACACACGTATGTGTGTATATATAAATGTATAAGTACATGAGTGTATATATGTCTGTAAATATGCGTGCATATATGATTATGCATAAATATATATGTAAATACATATGTATGTATATATACGTTTGTATCTGTGTGTATATATTAATGTATATACATGCATGTATGTGTATATATATGTATGTCAGTATATATGTATATATATGTGTATACATACCTGTATGTATATATATATGTGTACACACGTATGTATGTATATATAAATGTATAAGTACATATGAGTGTATATATGTCTGTAAATATGCATGCATATATGTATGCATAAATACATATGTAAATACATATCTATGCATATACATGTGTGTGTCTGTGTATATATATTAATGTATATACATGTATGTGTATATATATGTATGTCAGTATATATGTATACATATGTGTATACATATCTGTATGTATATATATATAAGTACACACGTATGTATGTATATATAAATGTATAAGTACATATGAGCGTATATATGTCTGTAAATATGCATGCATATATGTATGCATAAATACATATGTAAATACATATCTATGCATATACATGTGTGTATCTGTGTATATATATTAATGTATATACATGTATGTGTATATATATGTATGTCAGTATATATGTATACATATGTGTATACATATTTGTATGTATATATATGTGTACACACATATGTATGTATATATAAATGTATAAGTACATATGAGTGTATATATGTCTGTAAATATGCGTGCATATATGATTATGCATAAATATATATGTAAATACGTATCTATGCATATACATGTGTGTATCTGTGTGTATATATTAATGTATACACATGTATGTGTATATATATGTATGTCAGTATATATGTATACATATGTGTATACATATCTGTATGTATATATGTGTACACACATATGTATGTATATATAAATGTATAAGTACATATGAGTGTATATATGTCTGTAAATATGCATGCATATATGTATGCATAAATACATATGTAAATACATATCTATGCATATACATGTGTGTATCTGTGTATATATTAATGTATATACATGTATGTATGTGTATATATATGTATGTCAGTATATATGTATACATATGTGTATGCATATCTGTATGTGAATATATATATGTACACATGTATGTATGTATATTTAAATGTATAGGTACATATGAGTGTATACATGTCTGTGAATATGCATGCATATATGTACACGTATGCATAAATATATATGTAAATACATATGTATGTATATATATGTGAGTATATATGCGTGTGTACATCTGTCTATATACATGTGTATGTACATACATGTTTGCATATGTATGTATGTGTGTGCATCTAAATACATGTGTATACATATGCATGTATATATATATGCTCGTATATATATGTATATATAGATATAAAATAATATATATGCATAAAATAATAAATATAATAAAAAGTATACATGCACATATACATACAAATATCCATAGAAAATACATATCCATATGTGTACATATATAAATATATGTACATATACATATGTTTACATATATAAAAATATAAAACACACATACACATACACATACATACACATATATAAATATACATATATACACATATACATCTACATATACACAAGAAACAACAAATACACATAAAAATATATTTACATATTAAAAATATATATGCATATATATGTATGTGTACAATAAAAGTATTTTATCTATATGAATAAATACTTCTTGATATATCGGAAATAATTGGAAAATATTTAAAATATATATGAACATACATAATATATAAATATATGCAAAGAGAAAAATAAAAATAAAGATAAAAATATAAGTATAAAATCTATAAGACATATAAATATATAAATTATAAAATATAAATACAGCCATTATATATAAATATATAAACATATAAAATATAAAATGTAAAATATGAATATAATAATATCCAACAGTATTTTAAAATATGAATACAAAAATCCCAACAAGAACATATAAAAATAATTCTCAATTTCCATTTCTTAATCCACGAACTTCTCTCTTTACACTTTGATTTTCTCCACCTTTATTTGTTCTTTTTATCTCTAAACTTTGATTGGTTTTAATCTCTAAACTTTGATTTTTGGGCTTTATTTTTCAGCTTCATTTTATGGCTTTTATCTCGAAATTTGATTTTTGGACTCGATTGTTAAACTTTGATTTATGATTTTATCTCTGAACTTTAACTTATTATTTGTATTTTAGTTTATCATTTTTATTTTTATCCCTAAATTTGATTTATTATTTTTATCTCTAAATTTGATTTCTGATTTTTTCCTCCAAACTTTAATTTTCATATTTTATTTTTCAACTGTGATTTCTGAATTTCATCTCTACATTTTAATTTTTTTTTTCTCCCACCTTTATTTTACAGATTTTATCTCTGACCTTTGTTTTATTGCTCTTATCTCTAAACTGTGGTTTATTCTTTTTATCCTTGATTTATTCTTTTTATCTTTAACCTTTGATTTCTTCTTTTGATCTCTGAACTCTGATTTTTTAATTCCATTTTTAACCTTTGATTTCTGGGTTTCATTTCTGCTTTTTTCTCCTTCCCTTTTCTGCTCCAGGTCCCAGGAATTTTTTTCCCTCCCCCATCAAATTTCTGCGATTGAGTTCTCCGAATATTCCCTGAAAATTGCCTCAAAATCCCTGAAATTTCCGTAATTTTGGAACCCTGAAATTTCTGAATTTCCCCCAAATCTCAGTTCCAAAATTCCCTGAAAAATCCCTGAAAATCCCTGAAATTTCCATAATTTTGCAACCCTGAAATTTCTGAATTTCCCCCAAATCTCAGTTCCAAAATTCCCTGAAAAATCCCTAAAAGTCCCTGAAATTTTTCCATTTTCCATCCCTGAAATTCTCTGAAATTTCCAGAAATTCCCACCCCAAATTTCCCAGAAATTCCCTCAAATCCCAGCCCTGAAATTCCCAGAAATTCCCCCAAATCCCAACCCTGAAATTCCCTGAAAAATCCCCCAAATTCCCCCAATTTCCGACCCTGAAAATCCCTGAAATTCCCATAATTTTTGAACCCTAAAATTTCTGAAATTCCCCCAAATCTCAGCTCCAAAATTCCCTGAAATTTCCCCAATTCCCAGCTTTGAAATTCCTGGAAAATCCCCGAATTTCTCCCAAATTCCAACGCAGAAATTCCCTGAAATTCCCCCAAATTCCCAACCTCGAAATTCCCTGAAAATCCCTAAAATTCCCTGGAATTTCTTCAATTCCCAACCCCAAAATTCCCTGAAAATTCCCAGAAATTCCCCAAAATCCCAACCCTGAAATTGCCCAGAATTTCCGGGAAATCTTTGGAATTCCCAGCCCTGAAAATTCCTGGAATTCCCCAAATCCCAACCCTGAAAAATCCCAGAAATTCCCTGAAATTTCCCCAATTTCCAACCCTGAAATTCCCTGAAAATCTCAGAAATTTTCTGAAATTCCCTGAAATTCTCAGAAATTCCTTGGAATTCCTCCCAATCCTGACATTGGCATTCCCTGGAATTCCTTGGAATTCCCAGCGATTCCCAATTCCAAAATTCCCTGAAAATTTCCAGAAATTCCCAGAATTTCCAGTCCTGAAATTCCCCTAAATCCCAATCCCCAAATTTCCAGAAATTCCTACAAATTCCAGCCCCGAAATTCCCAGAAATTCCCATTAAAAAAACCGATTTTTGAGGTGAAAAAATGGAATTTTGGGGTGAAATTTGTGAATTTTGGGGTAAAAAATGTGAATTTTGAGGTGAAAATTGTGAATTTTGGGGTGAATATTGTGAATTTTGGAGGTGAAATTTGTGAATTTTGGGGTATAAAAAGGGAATTTTGGGGTGAAATTTGTGAATTTTGGAGGTAAAAATGTGAATTTTAGAGGTGAAATTTGTGAATTTTGGGGGTAAAAAATGTGAATTTTGGAGGTAAAATTTGTGAATTTTGAGGTGAAAATTGTGAATTTTGGGGTGAAATTGGTGAATTTTTGGGTGAAGTTTGTGAACTTTGGGGTGAAATTGGTGAACTTTGGGGTGAAAAATTGGAATTTTGAGGTGAAATTCGTGAATTTTGGGGTAAGAAAAAGGGAATTTTGGGGTAAAAATGTGAATTTTGGAGGTGAAATTTGTGAATTTTGGGGTAAAAAAGGGAATTTTGGGGTGAAAAATGTTAATTTTGAGGTGAAATTGGTGAATTTTGCAGTGAAAAATGTGAATTTTGGGGTGAATTTTGTGAATTTTGGGGTATAAAAAGGGAATTTTGGGGTGAAAAAAGGGAATTTGGGGGTATAAAATGGAATTTTGGGGTGAAATCTGTGAATTTTGGGGTGAAATCTGTGAATTTTGGTACCTTGGTAGCCGGGGCGCTGTCGGGGGCGCAGTCGATTCGCTCCGACGTGGAAATGTTGGGGCAGTGCGGGGAAAAGCCTGGAATTCATGAAAATTTAATTAAAATTTAATTAAAATTTAATTAAAATTCAGATAAAATTATCAGAAATGAAATTTAAAGTTCATTAGAAATCAAAATGAAATTCATAGGAGGGGCAGAAAGAGAAAAATGAAAATACTGAAAATGTAAAAGCAGGAAATTCAAAGGATGGAAATGAAAAGAAAGAAATTTAAAAGAATGGAAATAAAAATGAAAAAAATGAAAATGAAAATAATGAAAATCAGAAATTGAAATAAGGAAAATTAAAAGAGCCAAAAATAAAAGAACCAAAATTAAAAGAACGGAAATGAAAATGAAAATCGTGAAAATGAAAATGATGAAAATTAAAAGAATAAAAATGAAAAATTCAAATCCTGAAAACTGAAATAACAAAAACGAAAAGCACGGAAATAAAAACCCCGAAAATGAAAGCGAGAGGAAAAGAAACAAAATAATGAAAATTAAAATAATGAAAATTGAAATAACGAAAACCAAAATAATGAAAATAAAACCCCCAAAATTAAAATGATAGAAATGAAAATGAAAATCACGAAAATTAAAATCATGAAAAGAAACACCCCAAAAATGAAAATGATGGAATTAAAAATGAAAATAATCAAAATGAAAATCCTCATTTTTTCCCGGATTTTTTTCCAGTAGTCCCGGATTTTTCCCCAAATCCCCATTTCCACCCCTCCCCCATTTTCCCCCATATTTTCCTCACATTTTTTCAAAATTCCCATTTTTTTTCCTGACATTTTCCCCCAAAATCCCAAGTTTTACCCCCGGGATTTTTTCCCCACTCTTCCCCAAAATCCTCATTTTCCCCAAAATCCTCATTTCCCCCCCGCATTTTCCTCATTTTCCCCCCATTTTTCCCCCAGGATTTGACTTTTTTCGTCCTTTTTTCCCCCCAAATTCCCCATTTTTCCCTTGGGATTTTTCCCTCATTTTTTCCTCATTTGCCCAAAATTCCATTTTTTCCCCAGGGATTTTTTCCCTCCATTTTTTCCGCATTTTTCCCCATTTGCCCACACTTTTTCCACCAAAATCCCATTTTCCCCCCATTTCCCCCCATTTTTTCCCGAGAATTTTTTCCCAAATTCCCATTTTTCTCCCCAAATTCCCATTTTTCTCCCCAAATTCCCATTTTTGCCCAAAATCCCGGGTTTTTCCCCCATTTTCCCGCACCGTTTCCCTCATTTCCGCCATTTTCCCGCGTGCCGAGGATCCCCAGCAGCGCCGCGGCCGCTCCCTAAAATCCTCATCTTCCCCTCGATTTTCCCCTCGATTTTCCCCAAAATCCCCGGGATTTTTCCCCAAACCCCATTTTTGCCCAAAATCCCGGGTTTTTCCCCCATTTTCCCGCACCGTTTCCCTCATTTCCGCCATTTTCCCGCGTGCCGAGGATCCCCAGCAGCGCCGCGGCCGCTCCCCAAAATCCTTATTTTACCCCCATTTCCCCCCATTTTTCCCCGGGAATTTTTCCCCAAATCCCATTATTTTTCCCAAAACCCCCGGGAATTTTCCCCAAACCCCATTTTTGCCCAAAATCCCGGGTTTTTCCCCCATTTTCCCGCACCGTTTCCCTCATTTCCGCCGTTCTCCCGCGTGCCGAGGATCCCCAGCAGCGCCGCGGCCGCTCCCCCAAAATCCCATTTTCCCCCCATTTCCCCTCATTTTTTCCCGGGAATTTTTTCCCAAATTCCCATTTTTCTCCCCAAATTCCCATTTTTGCCCAAAATCTCGGTTTTTTCCCCCATTTTCCCGCACCGTTTCCCTCCTTTCCGCCGCTCTCCCTCGTGCCGAGGATCCCCAGCAGCGCCGCGGCCGCTCCCCAAAATCCTCATTTTACCCTCGATTTCCTCTTGATTTCCTCCCCCCCCGCCCCCCCCTCCCCCCCCCCCCACCCCCACCCCCCCCACCTCCTTCCCCCCCTCCTATCCCCAAAATTCCCTGGATTTTTCCCCCAAATCCCGATTATTTTTCCCAAAACCCCCAGGATTTTTTCCCAAACCACATTTTTGCCCAAAATCCCAGTTTTTTCCCCCATTTTCCCGCACCGTTTCCCTCCTTTCCGCCGCTCTCCCGCGTGCCGAGGATCCCCAGCAGCGCCGCGGCCGCTCCCCAAAATCCTCATTTTCCCCTCGATTTTCCCCAAAATCCCCGGGATTTTTCCCCCAAATCCCGATTATTTTTCCCAAAACCCCCAGGATTTTTTCCCAAACCACATTTTTGCCCAAAATCCCAGTTTTTTTCCCCATTTTCCCGCACCGTTTCCCTCCTTTCCTCCGCTCTCCCGCGTGCCGAGGATCCCCAGCAGCGCCGCGGCCGCTCCCCAAAATCCTCATTTTCCCCTCGATTTTCCCCAAAATCCCCGGGATTTTTCCCCCAAATCCCGATTATTTTTCCCAAAACCCCAGGATTTTTTCCAAACCACATTTTTGCCCAAAATCCCAGTTTTTTCCCCATTTTCCCGCACCGTTTCCCTCATTTCCGCCGCTCTCCCGCGTGCCGAGGATCCCCAGCAGCGCCGCGGCCGCTCCCCAAAATCCTCATTTTCCCCCATTTCCCCCCATTTTTTCCCGGGAATTTTTTCCCAAATTCCCATTTTTCTCCCCAAATTCCCATTTTTGCCCAAAATCCCGGGTTTTTCCCCCATTTTCCCGCACCGTTTCCCTCATTTCCGCCGTTCTCCCGCGTGCCGAGGATCCCCAGCAGCGCCGCGGCCGCGGCCACGCCCAGCAGGAACAGCGCCCCCAGCGCCACCTCCAGGCGGGAGAAGGAACTGCAGGGGACAAGAAATGGGAATTTGCGGTGAAAACCCGGGATTTTGGGCAAAAAATGGAAATTTGGGGTGAAAACCCGGGATTTTGGGGAAAAAATGGAAATTTGGGGTGAAAACCCGGGATTTTGGGCAAAAATGGAAATTTGGGGGAAAAGAGAGGAAATTTGGGTAAAAAAGCCCTGGAATTTGGGGTGAAAAAAGGGGATTTTGGGGGAGACAAACGGGAACAGCGCCCCCAGAGCCACCTCCAGGCCAGAGAAGGAACTGCAGGGGAGAATACATGGAAATTTGGGGTGAAAACCCGGGATTTGGGGGAAAAAATGGAAATTTGGGTTAAAAAAGCCTGGAATTTGGGGTGGAAAAAGGGGATTTAGGCTGAGACAAACGGGAACAGCGCCCCCAGCGCCGCCTCCAGGCGGGAGAAGGAACTGCAGGGGAGAAGAAATAAAAATTTGGGGTGAAAACCCGGGATTTTGGGAAAAACGGAAATTTGGGTGAAAAAAAACCCTGGAATTTGGGTGAAAAAAAAGGGGATTTTGGGAAAAAGGGGATTTTGGGGGAGACAAACGGGAACAGCGCCCCCAGAGCACCTCCAGGCCAGAGAAGGAACTGGAGAGGAAGAAGGGGAGAGGAAATGGAAATTTGGGGTGAAAACCCGGGATTTTGGAAAAAATGGAAATTTGGGGGAAAGAGAGGAAATTTGGGTGAAAAAAAATGGAATTTAGGGCAAAAAGCCCCATGAGATTTGGGGGAAAAATGGGATTTTGGGGGAAAAAACCCAGGGATTTAGAGTAAAAATGACTGGGAATTTGGGGTGAAAAAAGGGGATTTTAGGGGGAAAACAACTGGGATTTTGGGGGGGGAAATAATTGGGATTTTGGGGGGAAAAAAGGAAATTGGAGAAAAAAACCTCGGGATTCTTGGGACAAAATAATCGGGATTTTGGGGGAGAAAAAGAGGATTTTGGGTAAAAAAAATTCAGGATTTGGGGGTGGGGAGAAAAAGGGGAATTGGAGGAAGAAATGGGATTTGGGGTGAATTAGGGCAAAAATAAACGAGATTTGGGGAAAAGAAACACCGGGATTTTGGGAAAATAATCGGGAATGGGGGGAAAATCAGGATTTTGGGGAATTTGGGGTGAAAAAAGGGGATTTCGGGGGAAAATAACTGGAATTTTGGGGATAAAAAGGGGATTTGGGGAGAAAAAAAAAGGGTTTTTTTGGGAAAAAGAGTGGGAATTTGGGTAAAAAACCACCCAGGATTTAGGGGGGGAAAATTGGATTTTGGGTTTAAAAGGGGAGATATTGGGGAAAAATGGGAATTGGGGGGGGGAAAAAGGGGGTGTTGGGAAAAATCAAAGGGATTTGGGGAGAAAAATCGGATTTCAGGGAAAAAAATCGGGATTTATTTTGATTTTGTTTTGATCTCATCCCCACCTTTCCCTCTCGGCTCCCATCCTCCGTGGCTCCGATCCCCCGGAACGTTCCGGAAGTCCCGGGAACCCCCCCGGCCTTTATCCGGCTCTGGCGGGGCAAATTCCAACTTTTGTATGGAATTCCGCCCCAATTTATCACCTTTTATGGCATTGATGACCATATATGGAATTTATGACCTTTTATGGCAGTTACGACCATATATGGAATTTATTTCCTTATTTGGCATTTTTTATATTATTCAATATAAAATTTCATGTATAAATTTAAATTGACCTTTTATGGCATTTATGACCTTATATGGAGTTTATTCCCTTATTTGGCATTTTTTGTATTATTCAATATAAAATTTCATGTATAAATTTAAATTGACCTTTTATGGCATTTATGACCATATATGGAATTTATGACCTTTTATGGCATTGATGACCTTATATGGAGTTTATTTCCTTATTTGGCATTTTTTGTATTATTCAATATAAAATTTCATGTATAAATTTAAATTGACCTTTTATGGCATTGATGACCATATATGGAATTTATGACCTTTTATGGCAGTTATGACCTTATATGGAATTTATTTCCTTATTTGGCATTTTTTATATTATTCAATATAAAATTTCATGTATAAATTTAAATTGACCTTTTATGGCATTTATGACCATATATGGAATTTATGACCTTTTATGGCATTGATGACCTTATATGGAGTTTATTTCCTTATTTGGCATTTTTTGTATTATTCAATATAAAATTTCATGTATAAATTTAAATTGACCTTTTATGGCATTGATGACCATATATGGAATTTATGACCTTTTATGGCATTGATGACCTTATATGGAGTTTATTCCCTTATTTGGCATTTTTTATATTATTCAATATAAAATTTCATGTATAAATTTAAATTGACCTTTTATGGCATTGATGACCTTATATGGAGTTTATTTCCTTATTTGGCATTTTTTGTATTATTCAATATAAAATTTCATGTATAAATTTAAATTGACCTTTTATGGCATTGATGACCATATATGGAATTTATGACCTTTTATGGCATTGATGACCTTATATGGAGTTTATTCCCTTATTTGGCATTTTTTATATTATTCAATATAAAATTTCATGTATAAATTTAAATTGACCTTTTATGGCATTGATGACCATATATGGAATTTATGACCTTTTATGGCATTGATGACCTTATATGGAGTTTATTTCCTTATTTGGCATTTTTTGTATTATTCAATATAAAATTTCATGTATAAATTTAAATTGACTTTTTATGGCAGTTATGAGCTTATATGGAGTTTATTTCA